>NC_059344.1:67998270-68180770 GCF_019703515.2 Myxocyprinus asiaticus | reverse complement strand
AAATATTTAATAAAAGCTTAAACAAGCCCCCAGCCCTCTTATAGGACCCTTTTGCCTTCCTGTTTCTAATGACGTTTTTGGAGCCACCGTTTAATCTTATAACGCCACCTGGTGTAAGTTTCCATGCTCTTCTGGAAGTACAAGACCTTGTAAAATAATGTTTTTATTTTTATTGTTATTTCAAAATTTAAGAGTATTTATTGAATCCAAGCAACATGTGCTTTGAAAAATAGGTTTAAAAAATATAATTTTCTGACTATTATTTCATATGTTAGGCTTTATATGGTTAAGCTTTATTCTTTATATAAAAGGGCTGTCGAACAAAAATGTTTATTATACTATTCCTTGCTATAACGGCATGTTTGCCCTACATTACAAAAATAACTTGGCTTATAGGTGGTTGGGAAAAAGAAAATATTCATATTTTACTATGTGTGGTTCCAAAGTACTGATTAAACTAGATATGTAAAGGTTGAGTCTGACAAAACCTTGTCTGAAAGTTTAAAACAGTTTTAAATGCTTGAAGTTAGACATTTTTACAGGTTTAACAGTAAGAAAGAAAGAAAGAGAGCATCTTAAAGCAGATTAAAGGTGCTGTAAGCGATTTATTCATGGAAAAGTATGCAAAAAATGTTCCTACTCCCTTAAATATTTTAATGAAATAAGTGTCGTGAGATCTCACCGGTCTCTGTGACAGCTGTAGACTTTGTAAACTGCAAACAAAGATGTGTCCACGGGCCGCAGACATTGACGCCTTTCACCTGTCAATCATCGTGCTCGTTCTCATAGTGTTGCATTTGAAGTGAATCAGTGAGGCTGTGATTCATAGTGTTTGCCAGTCGAGGGCGCTATTGTGCCACTGTTGAAGTTGACGGTCACAGGAACAAACAATGCTGCTCTTTTGTTCGGTTTTGGTCTCAAAATTATCTTTGGAGGGCAGGGTTAATGAATGAGGGGGCGTGGCTAATCCAAGGCTCAGTCACGTGAAAGCTCCTTTGAGATGCTTGCGTGCAAGTTTTGACAGCTGAAGTTTGAAATTACGAACATTTCAAAACAGACTCGTAGCTCATATAAGTATTCTGTCAATGTACTGTAGTCTAGGGGATGTTTGGACACTTTAAAAAGGCTTAAATGATGCCTTAGCAGGGCTTTTTTTTTTCTTCTCCCCAATCTGGAATGCCCAATTCCCAAGTCCTCGTGGTGGTGTAGTGACTCGCCTCCATCCGGGTGGCGGAGGACGAATCTCAGTTGCCTCCGCGTCTGAGACTGTCAATCCGCGCATCTTATCACATGGCTTGTTGAGCGCGTTACCATGGAAACATAGCATGTGTGGAGGCTTCACGCTATTCTACGCGGCATCCACGCACAACTCACCACACGTCCCACCGAGAGCAAGAACCACATTATAGCGACCACGAGGATGTTACCCCATGTGACTCTACCCTCCCTAGCAACCGGGCCAATTTGGTTGCTTAGGAGACCTGGCTGGAGTAACTCAGCACGCCCTGGATTCAAACTCGCGACTCCAGGGGTGATAGACTCCCTTAGCAGGGCTTTTTGATGGAAGAATAATAATGGTAAGCAAGTTGTAGGTACGTTCCAAACAAAATTTACCAAAAAATGACCACTATTTTTGAGCCCCACAACTTTCAGCCCATCGAAGCTCTCACAACAGAGGGTAAAGTCTTTGAAGGAAATAGGAATGCACCCCATCATTCAGATATAGCAGCACGAGCCAGAACTGCCTCCTTTGCTGAATTTCACCAAACCCTTGATACTGCAGGAGCCTACTGTATTTGTTAAATTCATCAGTATTTAAAGTGTTTGATGAAGTTCAAATATCTCATCATTTATTATGGCCCCTTTAAATATGTGCATTTTGCATGCATGATTTGTAGTATTTACACTGAGTTTGCATTATGTATAACAAAGTTTAAAATGGTACTGTCTCTTTAAGAACAGGGGCTCATGTTTCGGTTGAGTGGTTTCTGGACCACATCCTGTGCTGTGTGTGTTTGAGTTAATCTGGCTGTAAAGAAAAGTGTCCCCGGGGCCCTTGCTAGTCATAATCCGCCCCTGGATGAGAGCAGAACTTGACAATAATACACTTCTGAATGAATAAAGTCTGATTAAATGAATGATTTTCATCATTCATGATCCCAGACTGTCAGACACATTTCAGATTCAACAAAACGCAGCAGCAAAAAGTATTTGACATCAGTCGCACTTAAAACTGTCTGATCACAAAATAAATGTGCATTTTTATTTCAGCCCCGTTGCACGCTTCTTAACGGCTCTCCACAAATGCAAAACTAGATTTTAAAATGTTCTGAAGATTTGCCACTGATTTGGGTTCAGCTTAAAGCGGCAGTCTGTCATTTCTTGCCAAACCTAAGTGCAAAAATAATGACTTTCAAACAGGTTTCCTGACAAACAGTTAGCCCCGCCCCAAACTCCTGTGATTGGTTGAGTCAGAAGTTGATGTGCAGTCGCTTTAAATACACAGATGAATGTTTTTACAGAGTCACAGAGTTTTATTCACTTCAGTAACTATTAATGGACATTAAACTCACATACGTGAAAGTTTTAACATGCAAAAATATATAAACTTCAGATAGAGCTGTCAAGAGCCCGTGTTATTAAATCAGACGGGTGTTTATCAGGGTGTCCTCAGAGTTGACCCGCTTGTTCGGATGTGAAGGAATTCTGCCGCCTTGAACGGTTAGACAGACGTTATTATTACAGGTGGAAAAGAAACGGCACATTGGTGAGGACTAACGCCACCTCTGTGTTAAAGGTCATGAGGTGAACCTGTTGTGTGCATTAATTAAATCAAATGAAATACATGAATGTAGATGAGGAGCTCAAACCGTCCGTCATAATGCCAGAATATATTTAGCAATGATTTAAAATTAATTTCATCAGAACTTTTGACAGTGTTGTCAGAGTTTCCCCTCATGATGATTTTATTAGATTTACAGCGTCAGATTCACTCGTGTTAGATATCGTTGGGGGTGAAATCTTACAAACACATTGTGCATTTTGATCCTCAGTGATAATGGACATGTTGAGAATAGCACACTACTCAGTGTTTCTGCAGTGTGTTTACTGAGGTCATGTATACTACTGCTGGAAATGTTTATTGTAGCTTCACAAACTACGGTTGTCACCTTGGTCCTGTAAAATTCCTGCACACTCAATAAATGACCAAAACAATTACTGATGGACAAAGAAGCAATAAAGCACATTTATATGACTGTTACTCTTTATGTGCTGTTATGCATCCAGTGAATATAAACGTCATTTTATTGTGTAAGATTAACATATTTAATTATTCTGTCCCTAAGGAATTTTCTTGAGTTTCTGGTTCTGTCACAGACGCCCGCACTGCAAAAAAACAAACAAAAAAACATTTTCTTAGAGTATTTTTGTCTTGTTTTCCAGTAAAAATATATAAATATCCTTAAAGCAAGATACATTTTGAGAAGTAAAATTACTTAAAATATTTTGTCTTGTTTTCTGAGAAATAAAACATTTTAAAAATATTATCTAAAACTATTTGCCAATGGGGTAGGAAAAAAAAAATATTCAATTTGTATTTTATATTTTTTTTATGTAATTATTATTTTTATTTTATTTTTTTGGCAAATATTTTTCTTTTTTGTGCAAATTTTGTTAAAACTTAATATCTTCTGCCATTCTGCCTCTCAAGTAATTTAGTCTTGTTTTAAGGACGTTTAGAATAAAAAAAATAAAATAATAAAAATAGTAATTTGTGTGTGTCTGACGACTCCACAATGAACGTTTAAGATGTTCTGCATTGTTTACATTTTGTTTGCATTTCCTTAATCTTTACAGAACATATTTTACTTTCTTCTTCTTCTTATTATTATTATAATAGGTATAAAGGTTTAAATGCATAAAGGTTTTTATACGTTGAAATTGGGCATTATGAAACTAAGAGATCATGCAGTAAACAGATTTTCCTTTAATAGTTAGCTTAACTAAAGTCGTCATAGGGACTAACTACTCATTATTATTTTTAAATATACAGTTTTAGTATTAAACATCATCTGAATATATAAAAGTGCACTAAATTAAATGAATAAAAGCATGCACAGTGGTGAACAGCAGCATTTACTGTAACTAGATGAACGATGATTTCTGCTCGACTCAAATAAAACATCTTTGAACAGGTTCATCTACATGCACCGTCCAAACAGATTCACTCAAATGAATCAGACGTTCTCATGTTTCATAAGAGAGCAGTTTAGCAGAACACGTTTGATCAGTTTTACTCGTCACATGACGTCGTCAGGCTTCCAAGTGTGTATATGTACCAATTATGCATTTGTAATAGACTTGATGTAAAATCACGATTACTTCTGAAGACCGTTTTTATGTTGAGATCATTTGAGACAATCTTGACACTTTTGGTCTCTTGTAAAATCTCATTAAAAGCAGCAAAATACTAAAGCCTCAAATTTTATTTCACTCATACAAAATGAAGAGAAGATTAAAAGTGAACAGGCAGACTCAGTGTGCACATGTAGAACATTAAAAGAGTCTAAAACATATCAAACAAAAGGGAAATCATTTAAACAAATGTGCATCATACAGGGGAAACGATGACTCAAAACAAAGTGTTTGCAAACTTTAAAATGTTCACCCATGACACAGCAGTATGACTCGCCGTTACGTCCAATAAATCAAAACGCTTTCATCCAATTAGCAGAAGAGTGAAAAATAAAACACTGATAGATTGAAACTAGAGTTGTAAAAACTGCTTGAAAGTGCCGATCAAGAGACGTTAGCTTTAGACAGGTTTTCTGGAGTCCAGCAGACTTTAATCATATAAAACTAGCATTAAAAAGGACAAAACCAGAAAAATAAACGCACAGAATGAAAATAACGAAACCATATGCTGTTCCCTTTCGCTCACAAAACAATTCGAAAATCTACCAACAGCGACAGCGACCCGACCGAAGCATTTTCTGCTAAAATGAAAGTAAATAAATGGACTCATCATTTCCTAGCTTTTCAGGTTAGCTTTTTTTTTTTTTTTTTGTATGAGAGTATATGACATGCTCTTAAAAAAACATTGACGACATGACGTGGGCGATTAGAAACAAGCGAAAGTGCAGAAATGTACAGGGATCAATCTACACAAAATTATGTTCTTGCTTCTGAGGTTCTTTTCCAAAAAACAAAACGCTGACTTTCCCGTTTACGTAAAACAACCGTAACTGATCATTGACAATAAAATAAGATTAAAAAAAAAAAAAAAAAAAAAAAAAAACTTAAAACAGTTAGTACAGAACCTATTCATCGTCCTGAGACGTGGCTGCGTGATTTCTACAAACTTCTCTACGACTGTTCGTTTGTCCGTTTTACGTTTCGCAGCCAAAGAAGAACTTTAGAAAAATGAATGTAAAAAGAGTCGGGGAGCTAAGAGTCGTAGTCTTCATCATCGTCTTCGTTCTTCTGCGGCATGGGCGCGGGGGGAGGCGGGGTCATTCCCATCAGTGACGGGTGCGGGGCGAATGAAGCCATGGGCATCACGTGACCGCCGCCCTGCTGCGTTATTGTGGGCATGTACTGGGGTGGCACGTCTTGACTGTGTAAAAGAAGAGAAAACATTTAGTGATTTTTAAATATACTGTATTGAGGTGATATAATTTACAGTGCAATCAGAGCTGTGTTCATTAGGGATCTTAATTAGTGACGCGGATACATTTACACTAAATACGGCTAATTAAACAACATCAAAATGACAACAAACAACAGTATTAAACTTAATATTGTCCAACACAAAAAAGACAGCAGTTTTCATGTGTCAAACAAGGGATGTCCCGATACGATACTCGGCTCATGTACTCCGATAGCAAAATAATTATACCATCTGATGAATGTCGTTGCTACATATTTAGTTCATTTCTCTCATCATTTACTCACCCTCATGCCATCCCAGATGTGTATGACTTACTTTCTTCTGCAGAACACAAATGAAGATTTTTAGAAGAATATTTCAGCTCTGAATGGTGACCAGAACTTTGAAGCTCCAAAAAGCACATAAAGGCAGCATAAAAGTAACCCATAAGACTCCAGTGGTCTAATCCATGTCTTCAGAAGTAATATGATAGGTGTGGGTGAGAAACAGATCAATATTTAAGTACCTTTTTACTATAAATCTCCACTTTAACATTTACATATGAACGTCAAATGTTGTGCCTGTTTAGTTTCACTTTCACATCTGAAAGTGAAAGTTAAAGTGGAGATTTATAGTAAAAAAAAAGGACTTAAATATTGATCTGTTTCTCACCCACACCTATCATATCACTTCTGAAGACATGGATTAAACCACTGGAGATTTATAGATTACTTTTATGCTGCCTTTATGTGCTTTTTGGAGCTTCAAAGTTCTGGTCATCATTCACTTGTATGGACCTACAGAGCTGAAATATTCTTCTAAAAATCTTCATTTGTGTTCTGCAGAAGAAAGAAAGTCATACACATTATGATGGCTCTCTAGAGCGCATGTTTCTCGTGGTGAATGCAGCTTCTTGACGTGACATGAATGTAAACGTTCAGACAGGAAACATTTTTTATAGCCTATATCAAAATATCCGATCTGTGTGATGTGTAAATGCAGCCTACTAGACGTGCTGCAGCTGTTATAAGCCTATCGTTAATATTTTTATTTATTTTTCTCTCCCCAATGTGGAATGCCCAATTCCCAATGCGCTCTAAGTCCTCGTGGTGGCGTAGTGACTCGCCTCAATCCGGGTGGCGGAGGACGAATCTCAATTGCCTCCGCGTCTGAGACCGTCAATCCGCGCATCTTATCACATGGCTTGTTGAGCGCGTTACCATGGAAACATAGCATGTGTGGAGGCTTCGCGCTATTCTCCACGGCATCCACGCACAACTCACCACACACCCCACCGAGAGCAAGAACCACATTATAGCGACCACAAGGAGGTTACCCCATGTGACTCTACCCTCCCTAGCAACCGGGCCAATTTGGTTGCTTAGGAGACCTGGCTGGAGTCACTCAGCACACCCTGGATTCAAACTCGTGACTCCAGATGTGATAGTCAGCGTCAATACTCGCGGAGATATTTTAATGTTTTTATATCACAATTGTTTATGATTAATTGCTGCAGTCCCTAAAAAAAAAAAAAACTTAAAGCACTGTTGATTACGTTCCCTATTTTATTACTAGCAAACTTGAATAATTACTTTGAAAACTTGAAGCAATGTTTAGGAGAAACATTTAACGGCTACAATATTTTAATTGAATTTGTTAATATTTATATCAATATGAAACTTGTGTTTTCAAATCGCATATTTATTTATTTTTTTACTTTTATTTTAGTGGTTGGGGTGCCGTGAGGGGAAAAAAACTCTATAAAGGGGTGCCGCAGTTTACACCGCGACTCGTTACTGCAAACGTTACACTGTTTGGCTGAAATGCTGGCACACTACTGAAAAATTGACTTTTCCTGCATGTGCTGGCGTGCCACTCGAGGTTGTGCGTTACAGTGACTTTACCACGGTTCAAGGGTCCGCTTCAACTACACTTTAAAGGCCAAAGTATACTTTGGTTGTCCATGTTGCTGATCGTGCTGCACACAGTATGTGTGACGCAACTTTCGTCATCAGCACAGTCTGCACGCACCTGCCATTGACTGTACTATCAAAGACGTAGGAGGCATGCGTCAAATGTGTTCCTATTCGCTCGAGGCCAAAAGAATATCCTATGAAAGGTGGCACGATGCCATCCAATCCGGAATGCAAAAATAACTAAGAAAGGGCCTTAACGCATACTTCCTGCTTTTATAATCATAATGAGCATGTATAGATGCACCTGTGGTAGTATGCAGCAGGCTGCGTGTTTGTGCTGGATTGAGACATGTCCTCATCGTCTTCTCCATCGGTCTCACTGTCCTCCGAATCATCCTGAAGACAAAACACAATCACCGTTTGCACTGCAAGATTCAATGAAAACATCACTCTACAGCCCTGTGTTTGTTCAAGTATTTACATTTCTAAAAGCTGAATTCAAGCACTTGAAGGACCTTGTGTGAACCCTGTAAACAGTGTGGATAAACATGCAGTACGGGTCAAATCAAGCAACAGAGAGATTATGATATTTGACGGGTCATTTCAGTTATGATCACATGGAAAGGAAACAATGATGCAAATTTCGAAATATCAAGTTTTGCCTAGATACGGTTCGTCATTTTTTTGGTTTTCAATATATCGTCCCATTGCTAGTACTAATCAACCATCATGGCCCATCACTAAACTGGATGCTACTCAAAGTGAGGTCATGTGACAATGAAGCATACTACTGTTTATCATATCACACTCATACTGTTTTTATTCTTTGAAGTATGTAGTAGACAGTATGTACTAGTTATCCGTTCCGAGCTTTTACCTGATGTGATATTTACCTCTTGTTCTGACTCAGTGCCTGAGAGTTTCTTGTCTTTGCCCTTTGCTCCCACGCCGCCGTTCTTGCGCCCCGAACCTGGCTTACGACCTCTGAAAGACACCGAATAAACATTTTAAACATGCACACGAAACTTTACAACCAAACTAAACACATTCTCTTTAAACATCTCTCTCCAGTACAGCTTGGGAAAGTCCAATTTGAATTTGACTGTTTTGTTATTGCTGGGGATTTCAACATTCATATAGATAATCCTGAACACAACACTGCCAAAGGACTCATAACAGTTTTAAACACTTTTGATCTGACTCAGCATGTAGATGGACCCACACACAATCGCAGACACACTCTTGATCTGCCCATTAGTAAGGGTCTGAACATTTCGTCCACTAGGATGTCTGACCATTTCTGTATTTTATTTGAACTATTGATTTCTCCTGCCACTGAAGTTAGACCTGTCTGGGTCAAAAAGAGGCACATAATTGAGAATACTAGTGTGCAGTTTATCAAGGTTATATCTCTGAAACCGAGTATATCCGCAGACTGTGTTGATGATCACCTCGATGACTTTAACTCAAAAGGTAAAAATGCTATTGATGGCATTGCTCCTGTAAAGGTCCGGACGATCACTGGCAGGCGTAAAGCACCTTGGAGAAATACAACAGCAGTGAAAAACGTGAAAAAAAATGCAGGAAAACACAACTTGAAGTCCATTATAACATCTATAAAGACAGCCTTCATGCTTTCAATTTGGAATTAGGCACATCTAGACAGACCTTCTTCTCAAACATTATTAACAGCAATATAAACAACACCCGCACTCTTTTTGCTACTGTAGAAGATCAATGATATTAGAATGGCGATCAGCTCATCCTCATGTTGCACTGAGGTCAGACAGCACCCACCACAAAAACTACAGATATTAGTCACTATGTCTGATTTTGGGGCAATTGATGGCAAAACCTTGGAAGAAACAGTACAGCATCTTAAAACGTCAACCTGCTGTCTTGACACACTCCCCACAACATTTTTCAAAAATGGGTTTACCTGTCTGGAAAAAGATCTGTTAGAAATAGTAAATGCATCACTCCTTTCAGGCACATTTCTGAAGTCCCTGAAAACTGCAGTTGTTAAGCTCCTTCTTAAAAAGAACAATCTAGATAACTCAATATTGAACAACTACAGACCAATCTCAAATCTTCCTTTCATAGGCATAATCATTGAAAAGGTTGTTTTCAATCAGCTGAACAAATTCTTAATCTCGAATGACTACTTGGACAATTTCCAGTCTGGTTTCTGACTGCATCATAGCACAGAGATGGCGCTCATAAAGATCCTTAATGATATTCGGCTAAACACTGATTCAGGCAAAATATCAGTGCTGGTATTATTTTATCTCAGTGCTGCTTTTGACACTGTTGACCAAAACATTCTCCTAGACAGATTGGAAAACTGGGTAGGGCTCTCTGGGACGGTCCTCAGCTGGTTCAGGTCATATCTAGAAGGGAGGGGTTACTATGTGAACATAGGCAACTACGAATCTGAGTGTACATCCATGACGTGCGGAGTCCCACAAGGCTCGATTCTTGCACCGCTCCTGTTCAACCTGTATATGCTCCCACTAGGCCAAATTATGAAAAAGAACCAAATTGTGTACCATAGCTATGCAGATGACACCCAGATCTTTAGCCCTATCGCCAAATGACTACAGCCCCATATACTCTCCGTGCCAGTGCATTGATGAAATGAACAGTTGGATGTGCCAAAACTTCCTTCAGTTAAACAATGAACAGAGGTCATTGTATTTGGCAACAAAGGCGAAATTCCCAAGGTGAACACATACCTTGACTCCAGGGGTCTAAAGACAAAAAATCAAGTCTTGGTGTCATTTTGGAGTCAGACCTTACTTTCAGTAGTCACATCAAAGCGATAGCTAAATCAGCCTACTATTATCTCAAAGATATAGCCAGAATTAGATGTTTTGTGTCCAGTCAAGATTTAGAGAAACTTGTTCATGCATTCATCACCAGTAGGGTGGACTACTGTAATGGACTCCACACCGACCTTCCCAAAAAGACCATTAGACACCTGCAGCTCATTCAGAATGCCGCCAGGATTCTCACCAGAACCAAAAAAATCTGAGCTCATTACTCCAGTCCTCAGGTCTTTACACTGGCCTCCAGTTACATTTAGAATTAATTACTCATTCATAAATCACTCAGTAGCCTAAGACCTGAGTACACTGTAGAAATGCTTGTTGAATATAAACCTAACAGACCTCTCAGATCATTAGGATCAAGTCAGTTAGACATACAGAGAGTTCACTCAAAACAAGGTGAGACAGCGTTTAGCTATTATGCCACCCGCAGCTGGCACCAGCTTCCAGAAAAGGTCAGGTGTGCCACAACAGTAGCCACATTTAAATCCAGACTAAAAACAGTTTTGTTTAGCTGTGCATTTTCTGACTGAGCATTGTTTTTGTTGCGTCGCTACAGCAACAACTTTTTCAAAAGAGCAGCTTGTTTATAGATCTACTTTGCACTCTATTCAGAGTTTAAAGACACACTTTTAAAGGAGCTTCACCAACACGGTCTCGAACACAGCGCACGAGTGCCGCAGCACTGAACAGAATCTGAACAGGAAACAGGTTGGACGGTGTGTCGTGGATCTGACCTGCGTGGGATTTTCTCGCCGCCCTCTGTGTGGTTCTCCTCGCCGTCACCCTGCATGTCAGGCACCGCGGCGACCAGATCCTTCAGGAAATCAAACTGCTGCTCCAGTTCAATGCATTGCTTTCTGCAGACACATGTACTGGCATGAGCAAACGGCACCAATAAATCTTGCCTGAACTACTGTCATATATAATGTGATATAGGTGACTTACAAGTGTGATGTTGTCATGGTTTTGGCGTTGCGCGATTGGGTGACGTGACAGGCCTTCGTCAGGAGAGACTCCAGGAAGAGCTCCAGTGCCCGCGCTCAATTTATCATCAAGGCAAAGATCGTTGATAATGGACGTGTCATTTCGCAGTAGTAAACAGCAGAATGTTCCATTGTTGTCGCACGACCTCATCATGTTGCATGTTTAATTCAGCCAGTGTCGTCCACTTTTCATTTCAGAAATAAATATCATTAAAAGCATAATTTTAATCACAACGCACATTGCTATGTGTATAATGTATTGTAATGTGTTCATGCCTCTTCATATTTACTGTAACTGTTTTGCAAGCCCTTTTGACATGTATAATTTAAAAAAATACCTATAATTCAACTTAGTTACAACAGTAATTGTTAATATCAAGAATGGAATTAGTACTAGTGAAAGTGCTAATTTATGATATCAGTAATTAGGTTTGCACTAGTAAAAGCTTTATTAATGATGTCATTACTCGCAGAAATACATATTTTTGACATCAAAACTAGAATATCAACTCGTAAAAACTGTGATTATTATTTATATCTGGAACTGCATCTGCTATTCACTCCTTTTCAACACGCGGTTACAGATATCTACAACTTTTTCCTTCCTGTTTGAAATTCCAAACACATCAGCTATGTACTGCTACTGCAGATCATTTTTTATATCAATATTTCATTGTTCCTAGTGCAATTGTCCATTACTGATTTTGACAACTGAATTACAACTAGTAACTAGATTGAAAAGTTTGTGGACAAACTTTAGGTTGGCTTGAGTCTAGTCTGAAAGTTTATAGATAGACAGATAGACAGACAGATAGATAGAAAGATGTGTTTTTCTACTTGGTTGCTAGGGTAACCTCATCTGGTTGCTAGGCAGTTATCAAGGTGATACTCAAAAGGCTCCTTGCTACCCTGAGTCAAATGAAAGAAACCAGAAGTGTCTACGATGTTCTGGTGCAGAGATAAATGTTCTGTTACTTGGTTGCTAGGGTGAGCTCATTTGGTTGCTAGGCAGTTTCCAGGGTGACAGTAACAAGGCTGCTTGCTGGCCTGAGTCATATGAGCCAACAATGAAGTCTCTATGATATTCTGATCCGGAGATATCCATCTAAACTCATTTTAATTGATATTTCAACTAGTAAGTAATTAATAAAAGATATCTGTAACGGCGTTGTGTTGAAAAGGAGTAAATGACAGATCCTTGTGCAATTTAACTAGTGAAAAGACTAGTTAAAATGCCAATTCTGGAGTTCAATTACTTCTATACAAGATTAGCATTTTCACCACTAGTAATTTCAGTGCTGAACTCCAGATTAGCATTTTACCTAGTGAAAACTGAACTGCACACATCTATAGAAGTCAAAAGGGCTTGTGATAACTTCTTTTCGAGCAGATGTCAAACACGTAACTGATGAATAAATGATATTGATTCTGATTGTGAGGTTACTACATGCGTTTGCAGCGTAGAATAGATACAGCACCAGAATTATGCAAAACCAGTCTGGTGCCACACAAACCAACCCATGAATTCATGAGATCTGGTCTCTACAACCCAACCTGTTGCGAAACAAACATGTGCACACAGTCGTGCTGATCCAGTCGAGGAGAACGTGAAAGGATACAGATGATGACAGGAACTGCAGCAGCGACTTTACCGATTTCTTCATCTGTCTGCATAATCTTCTTAATTCTGGCCTGAAACACACACACAATCACACACAAATTTAGCTAATGCAGAGAATTTCCATGTCCATGTTGGTTTCATAATTTTTTGAAAAACATGTACAGCGTTTTCTACAATAAATACATAAATAATAATAATTGAATGACTTTAAAAATATCACATTTTTTATTTTAAGCCTCAGAAAAGATATATAAAAATAGCTTGTTTGTGAGAACTGCAGTTTTAATGGATTTTTTATTAGGTTAATAGATCTAGACAAACAAAAACAAAAAAAAAGTTAACGTCATTGACCCTAATAATAAAAGTGAAACATGTCACCCGTGTCATGCGTGTTGTTTAGATGTCATGCAAATGTTGTCTGGGACCTGGTTTCACTTCACATGTCAACAGAAGCACATGTTTGACTTTAGCAAGTGTACATCTGCATGTTATGAGTTATTAACACATCATCATCATATAACTCTAATGTAAGAGTGTGAAACATATGATCATATATATATATATGGATCAAGTGTGAACTCAATATGATCTGGATCAGCTGTGAACTGAATTTAAACAAGATCAGTATGTAAACAACATATACAATATATCTGAAGAGAACTGAAATGATCATATATGATCTTCATGTAGTCATCAATCACGTCAGATTAAAGTTTAACGGACAATGTGTAAATTACATGAAATGACTGATCACATATAATAATCCAGATTAGAAGTGAATGATCATACATTAAACATGATCTACCTGATCTACGAGCTTCAGCGCATCATGCTTTACACATGTAAACTGATCATACAGCAAACATGTTCACTGAGCTTCAGCGCATCATGCTTTACATGTGTAAACTGATCATACAGCAAACATGTTCAGAGCTTCAGTGCATCATGCTTTACACGTGTAAACTGATCATACAGCAAACATGATCTATGAGCTTCAGCGCATCATGCTTTACACGTGTAAACTGATCATACAGCAAACATGTTCACTGAGCTTCAGCGCATCATGCTTTACATGTGTAAACTGATCATACAGCAAACATGTTCAGAGCTTCAGTGAATCATGCTTTACACGTGTAAACTGATCATACAGCAAACATGATCTATGAGCTTCAGCGCATCATGCTTTACACGTGTAAACTGATCATACAGCAAACATGATCACTGAGCTTCAGCGCATCATGCTTTACACGTGTAAACTGATCATACAGCAAACATGTTCACTGAGCTTCAGCGCATCATGCTTTACACATGTAAACTGATCATACAGCAAACATGTTCACTGAGCTTCAGCGCATCATGTTTTACACGTGTAAACTGATCATACAGCAAACATGTTCACTGAGCTTCAGCGCATCATGCTTTACACGTGTAAACTGATCATACAGCAAACATGATCACTGAGCTTCAGCGCATCATGCTTTACACATGTAAACTGATCATACAGCAAACATGATCTACGAGCTTTAGCACATCACGCTTCACACCTGTAAACATGATCTACATGATCTACAAGCTTCAGCGCATTATGCTTTACACATGTAAACTGATCATTCAGCAAACATGTTCAGAGCTTCAGCGCATCATGCTTCACACTTGTAAACTGATCACACAGCAAACATGATCTATGAGCTTCAGCACATCATGCTTTACATGTGTAAACTGATCATACAGCAAACATGTTCACTGAGCTTCAGCGCATCATGCTTTACACATGTAAACTGATCATACAGCAAACATGATCACTGAGCTTCATCACATCATGCTTTACATGTGTAAACTGATCATACAGCAAACATGTTCACTGAGTTTCAGCGCATCATGCTTTACACATGTAAACTGATCATACAGCAAACATGTTCACTGAGCTTCAGCGCATCATGCTTTATACATATAAACTGATCATACAGCAAACATGATCACTGAGCTTCATCACATCATGCTTTACACATGTAAACTGATCATACAGCAAACATGATCTATGAGCTTCAGCGCATCATGCTTTACACATGTAAACACATTAACATTACAGTTAGCATTCAGGCTAAACATACATGTACTTAAATCTACACATAATTTACAATCATTTTCATTGATCATCTTAGTTTGGGTCAATATTGAACCATTACACCCTCTGCCGTCATGAAGTGACAGATTAGATCAGATTAAACCTGATTAAAGTGATTAATCTCAGACACACTTCAGTTAGCATGCTAACGGCTAACTGATTAGCCTGAATGAATGTGTGTTTCTCATTATATTTCTGTCATTTGCTGTAGTCTAAAGCACTAAATAACTGTTAAATGCTCTTAAACTCATATATTTCATTGAATATGTTGGATTTAGAGAGTGTTTTGTCTCACCGGAGGGAATCTGGCGTTATATTTCTTCTTTTTGCTCGGCATTTTAACGGAGAAACGGTCCGGTACCGGCACCCCTGACTCGGTTCTGTCAGTCAACCGTTAAATTAAATAAATATGAAGAATTAACGGCTGTATTCGGGTAAATCCGCCGCAGGGGCGTTTAAAGCAACATTGCTGATCACCGTATGTGTGTTTATGCGATTTGTATCGTCGTGTTACGGTGAATTCAGCGTGTTGACTTTCCGACTGCGCGAGTTTTCGCGGGTTTACGGTTGGTTTCGCGCGCTTCCGGTGTTTAAATAAAATCCGTTGGTTCTGAGCGGGAAACGGAAGTGCTGAGGCGGAAAACTGGGAGTGAGTCGCAGTGACTCAGCAGAGTTATACCAGAAAAAAACACAAAAAAAGTGAGAATTTTACACTTTTAATACATTTAATTAGGCGAGAAGTAGTTTAAAATTATAATAATAGCGCTTGAGACTAATTATGGGTTATTTTGTGTGAGGTAGCGCGAGATTTTTGATTATTAATTCACCACTGACCAATGAGGAGCTAGTCTGATAGACAGATGGATAGATAGATAGACAGACAGACGTATAGCTAGATAGGTAGGTAGATAGACGGATATAGAGGGGATGATAGACAGATAGATAGATAGACAGACAGACAGACATAGATGGACAGACAGATAGACAAACATAGATGGAAAGACAGACAGACAGACAGACAGATAGATAGACAGACATAGATGGATAGACAGATAGATAGATAGATAGATTTAATTAATGGACATCCATGTGGACAAATAACTTGATAGGTAAATGGATCTAGAAGAGCTGTTGATTTATAGATCCACCCCCCCAAAACATTAATACAATACAGTTTTGCGATCATAAACTCAGTTACATTAAATTCTGTGTCCGAACACTTTTGTGATCCCACAGTAAACGTGCCCACATCCAAACCCCCGGACAGAACGCAATGGCCGAAGAGGATGGTGCAGGTCAGGCCGAGAGGTCCGAACATTTCTCGGCAGAAGACTACGCTGCTGAGTCGATGGCCGCAGACATGGACCCCTGGATCATATTTGATGCCCGCAAAACACCCAGGGCCGAATTTAATGGGTGGTTAGAGTCCTACAGACCCTCACAGGTCAGTCGCCATGGAGATGAGGAAGGGGGCACCGGACCCGTGGGTTGGATCGCCATCCTTGGGCCGAACTGCTCGGATGAGTCGGGCGATGTCAAGGGTCTACAGGACAGCTGGGAAACACTGTTGGACAGCGGCCGAAGCGTCACGTTCCACACCATCAAAGAGCTTGCGTTGAACCACAACGTCCTGGACGGTAAGTGGCTCATGCATTTGGATACAGGCTTCAAAGTGGACCGCGCTTGGGAGTGCATCGCCAAAGCCACTCTAGACGGCAAGATTTCATCGGCCAAAGTGAGTCCAAGAAATCCCAAATCCGACACCAAACATGTGATTTGCGTCTACAATCCCAACTTTACAGATGAAGAGGAGGTGATACGGTTGGACTCCGAAATCCGGGCCTCAGGAGTGAAGTGTGTTCTCCACTATAAACCGGATGTGTACTCGTACTTGGGAATCTACCGGAACAATCGTTGGAAACTCTGTCCGACCATCTACGAGAGCATGTTTGACCTGGAGAGCATTCCTCGCCGCTCCCACATCATCAACAGAGTCACCAATTTAGAAGTCACCTGAGAAGCTTTTGCGGTACACCCGAACAGTACCGGTCCCGTACTGGCCGATGGCTGGCGACTCTCCATACCATCTGGATTGACGACAGTTGGACTCTTGGATGAGGCGTTGAGGAGCACTTTGGAGCACCAGGAAATCTTGGTCTACTCGGTTTTGTTTTAATTTCTGTACTTGGAGTGACTTCACTTGATTATGTAAAGATTGAAGGAGATTTGTCTTGTAAAAATGTTTACTTTGCAGAAATCTTTTTGCATTACAGACTGATTAACATTTGAGATGATATATTGTATGATCACCCAGAAATGTGTAAACAAAGACAAAATTGCATGTTGACTTGCGTGAATCAAAGTTAATACTCAAACTGTTTAATTAAGGGCTTTAAATACCTGTGTTTTTCTTTTAAAACATGTCAAGTGAAACCTTTATGTTTTACAAGGTTCTACCAGAGTATGTTTTGATGTGAAAACATTTAGCCAAATAAATAACTTTGGAAATTTCTGTTCCTCGATGGAGTGAAGCTCAATTTTCAATTTCTTTGAACTGATAACATCATTTATTACATCTCCAATAATTGTAAAAAATAATATTTGAAATTGCACACCATACCCACATACAGTTCGTTCTCAAACAATGTGTCGCAACGGTGAAATTGGAGAATGTATTTAACTGTAATAAGGCCACACAACACAGAGACAAACTTTAAGGATGATTTTTGGATTAACGTATAAATAATACAACATAATAAACATTGATTGAACGCTAACTTTTGCTACATGTAGCCAATTTCAGCTTAAAGCACTTTGAGAACGGAGAGTGGGAATTAATTTTCTGAAATTATTTTGCCATTCCTTATGAAAATGAACCATGGTTTTACTTCTGTAACGATATTTTAACCATGATATTTGTAGTAGAACCATAGTAATAATGCAGGTAAACCAAAATTATGGTAAATAAAATCAATTATTCCAAAATGATTGGTTACTACACTTTTACTATGGTTAATTTGTGGTAAAAGTATGGTTTAAAAACGAGTTTCCACCAAGAAAACACACCCTTACGAAAATTAACCATGGTTTCACTATAGTAAACCTGCAGTAATCATGTAACCATTCTTTGTGGTAAGAACCATGGTTTTACTATAGTAAACTTTACAATTATGGTTTTTATTACCATAGTTTTGGTACCATAGTCATGGTAAAAATAATTATGGTTTTACTTCAAATACCATAGTTCAATTACGATTACAGTAGTAAACCCTGGTTCATTTTTGTAATATGGATAAAGTGATTGCGAGTGAAATCAAAACTATTTCAGAAAATAAATTCCCTTCCAGTCCTCCATATGTTTCACCCTAAAATCAAAAGAAATGTTTTTTATTAGATTTTAATATAAAGCCTATTTTACAATTCACAAATGACAACTGCGCTCATTTTCGCCTGATTCTCCTTTAATATGGGAAAAATCTTATACTGTAATTACTGTACTGCTTTAAATGTACATTTTCAATTACAATCAGCACAGATCAAACTCCTAATATTAGGCTTCATTTTCTTTATGCAAAATATATCTTTAAATGTATTATCTTTTGGTTTTTGGGTGAAAAAATATGGATATATTCTTGAAAGTTTTTTTATAAAAGCACTTACATTAATTCTTCTGTTAAAACTTTGTTTTTACGGTCGTTTTAGGGTTTATGGAGTTGCGTCGTCATGGCAACAAAGTTGTAAAATGTAAACTTTACACAGATGCAGTTAGTACGTGTGTATGTTAACATGCATATTGTTTTTATTTATTTTTTTGAGTATTTTAACATTTAAGAATTGGCCCCATTGACTTCCATTGTAAGCGTCTCACTGTAGAGGTTTGCGCGGGACCATTTTTTCCATCCCGCTCCCGCAAGTTTCTATCCCTGAACGCTCCTGCTGAATTTTACTCCATGACCACCTGCTCTCTGCCAACAGTGATTTTCTTCCTGACCGCTCCCATCCTGCGACCTCGCATGTATTTTCCACATAGGGCAGTAGCCATACAAATAGACAACAAGTGTACACAAATAACATTTTATTTTTCTGTTATTGCTATTATCAGATAACGCGTGACTTGATGCCAATCTGACTTGCCTTTTCTAGTCTGCGATTTACATCCTTTGATAATACAGTGTGCGCTTTGCTCTGCCATTCTTCTAAAGCCCCGTTGACTACCTGACATATTGGATAATTTAATGCACAAGCTGTATGCACATTTATTTTACATAAAAATAAATAAATTACAATTAGCATTCATGGCTCCCGCCTTCAACTCTGAAATGTAATCCCGCATCACAAGAAATCTAATTGGGTCCCGTGGGAGTCCTGCAGCCCTCTACTCACTGGAACACAGATTTGTGCTTTTTTATGCCACAATTGCTGTCGATTGAGATTAACTTGTACTAAACCTGAAATATTCCTTTAAGTATCATTTAATAAAAATGTATTTGAATTTTCCTGGACCTGACCAAGAATCCCTTGCCTAAGGCAAGTCCACACCAATTTGTTTCCGTCTGAAAATGCAAGGATTTCAATACATTTACGTACCACAAAAACAGAGCGTTTCGAAAATGCTCTCCATTATTGATACAGATGTCCCAATTCAATTCGATTATAATTCACAAGCTCTTGATTCGATTCTGGCTCAATGTTGACTGGATCCTGTGGCCTTGCGGTGAAGGTGTTGAATGGAAAGTCATGCAGATCGGACAGGTTAACGGTGGGGAAGTCATGGGCTGGAGCAGGGGCTTAACTTGGGAAGGCCACAGCTTTGGGCTGAAGGTCCATGGTCAAGCTGTTGAGGAACTTCCAAGTGTCACTGGTAGATGTGGATGGCTCCATTTTGAGTAAACTCTGGGTTTGTTGAGTGAAGAGCTGACCAGGTGCAGGACTGAAGTGAGAAGACAACGGCTTTAGTGATCCTGCAGATGCAGCAGGAACTGAAAGAGACACAAGAGTGTGAGGGAAGATCGAACAGAACAGTTCACCCCAAGAATAAAATTTCTGTCACAATTTACTCACCGAACTCTCTTCTTCTGAACAGAAAAGGATACATTTCGGAAAATCTTCCACCACATGAACTAGTTCTACGTGGAACTAAAACCTGAACCAAAACAAGAACCTTTTTAGTGTCTACTTCAGCCAGAGGTAGTACTTTTCTTGCAAAGTGGAACTATTTGGGTGGAGTTAGTTTCCGGGAACACTTCGCATTGATCAAAAGAATGCATCATCAGCCATTAGACAGCCCTTTCTGGACGTTTATTTGTCCTTTTCTCCGCAATTTGGAATGCCCAATTCCCAACGCACTAAGTCCTCGTGGTGGCATAGTGACTTGCCTCAATCTGGGTGGCGGACGACGAATGTATGCAACACTGTGAGTGAGTGTGTGTTTGAGTGTGTGTGTGTGTGTGTGTGTGAGTGAGAGTTTGTGTGTGTGTGTGTGAGTGTGTGGAGATAATGCCAATCCTTAAGATTTTCATTATTTTGTCAGATTTATTAAAAGAGATATATCTTCTTGTCAATGCTTTACTCATCTGCCACAATAATATAATGCATTTTAATTACCTGCATTATTATATTTATAATGTATTATATATTATATATTTTATATAAATATAACTGTTTATAATTATTTAATCATTATATATTTAATTATTGTTTGTTTGAGGGCCTTTCTCAGCAAATATTTACTCATGCGATTAATTTAATTAATAAACATATCATGTAATTAATTTGATTAAAATATTTGAATCGATTGACAGGCCTAATATAATTATGAGAAATTAACTAAGAGTATCAAAAATAATGTGTCATACCGTGTAGTGTCTAGATCTTTATTAAAAGCAGATTCTTGTGTTTAAACGTGTTTAGAGAATGACACACTTTTCTTTCCTCTGTCGTGTTCTCAGGTGACACACATCTTTAGAGAGTGACCATACAGGAAACACCATATATGGAGATGGTTTGTTCATTACTAACTGTAGACACATGCTTCTTCATTTACAATAATTCACAATGTATGTGTGTATACACAAGTACACAATTATTAGTGTGTGAGACCCAGTATGTGTGTGTGTGTGTGTGTGTGAGTGTGAGTGTTTGTGTGTGCGTGTGCGAGTGTGAGTGTGAGTGTGAGTGTTTGTGTGTGCGAGTATGTGTGAGTTTTTGTCTGTGTGTGTGAGTATGTATGTGTGTGAGTGTGCGTGCATGTGTGAGTGTGTGCGTGTGCGCGTGTGTACGTGTGTGTGTTTGTGTGTGCGCGAGTATGCGCGAGTATGTGTGAGTGTTTGTGTGTGCGAGTATGTGTGTGTGTGTGTGTGTGTGTGTTTGTGTGTGCGAGTATGTGTGTGTGTGTGTGTGTGTGTGTGTCTGTGCGAGTATGTATGTGTGTGTGTGTGTGTGTTTATGTGCGAGTATGTGTGTGTTTGAGTGTGTATGTGAGTGTGTGCGTGCGTGTGCGTGCGTGCGTGCGCGCGCGTGCGTGTGAGTGTGCGAGTATGTGTGTGTGTGCGTGAGTGTGTGCATGTGTGAGTGTGTGTCTGTGTATGTATGTGTGTGTATGTGTGTGTTTGTGTGTGTGTGAGTGCGTGCGCGAGTGTGCGTGTGTGAGTGTGAATATGTGTGCATTTGTGCATGTGTGAATGTGTGTGTATGTGTGAGTGTGTGTGTGTCAGTCACGTACTATTAAAGGGGTTGTTTTGTGTTTGTAGTCGACAGGAAATGGCTTCTCCCACATCCTTCTTCCTCACACACTGAATACACAGATTCTGGAAACTGAAACACAGAGAAATGATTCGACAGACTGAACGCTGGAGTGTTATGACAAACTGATAATGCTGAGACAGCGAGAGAAACTGAAACATGGAAACACTGAAAGATTTAAGCCACACGATGGAGCTTCTGATGAAAAAAAAAAAAAAAGCATCTTGGCGGCAACTCTGAGTGAAACAGCAAGTATGAAGGGATGTTTCTGAGGACCGATTCTAAAATTAGAGCTGACCAAAAAACAAAACAAAAAACAAGACACCAGCAGAGACGAAACACAGTAAAAGAGCTTGAAAAGAGTCGTTCACCCAAATATAAAAATTCTCTTAATATTTCCTCAAGGGACGTCCAAACGTGTGTGCTGTTAGTTGATTTATATTTTATTTTCTCAGAGAAACACAAAAGGTTTTGATGCTCTTCACCATATAATGAACAGAATCAGAGGCTATCGAACTCCAAAACGACTGAAAAACACCATCATATAAACTGTGCTCTACATTCCAAGTCTTCTGATGTCATGTGATAACGTTGTGTTAATAATGACTTAAATTTGGGTCTGTTGCACAACGTTATCATATGACTTGAGTAGACTTCAAATATGGTGCACAAGTCAAATACACTATTTTATTGTGTTTATATGGTGCTTTAATTGTCATTTTTGGAGCTTTACAGCTCCTGGTCACTATATTCATTTACTGTGTGGAAAAGAGCAGCATGAACATTCTGCTAAACATCTTCCACTGAAGAAAGAATGTAATGCGGGTTTGGAATAACATGATGATTTCGTATGACCCCACACACTCTCACACACACACACACACACACCTGTGCACCCTCCACTCCTGTAAATCGGCTTCATAAATAAAAAGTGCCTGAAGTTGAAGAAATGTGGTAATGTTAAAAGTGTCTCAGTTCATGCTGAAATGAACATTTACCCAGATTAATAAGTGATGTAAAAGTGTTGCTCATTGTTTGTTCATGTCATCGAATTCAACCTTATAATTAAGTGTTCCTAAATGAATTAATTTCTGGTCGTAGACATTACAAGTGTGACTTCACCTTGATGGCGGGTGTGTTTTGGTCGTGCTGTTACTCTTTTCTCCTGGAATGTTGCCGCATTCCTCGTGCTTTGGGCTGCTCGATGATCTCCACGTACAGATGGCCTTGAGAAACAGACAAGAGAGACAATAATGTGATCTGAAGGAGCGCTGAACTACGTTAAATGTGCAGTCACTGCAGTCACTACTAGGACTGGGTGAAAATATCGATTTTACGATTAATCACGATTGCTGCAGAGTTTTTAAAATCTAATTTAAGACCTGAACAAATAAAAATGAACACCGTATCCCCATACCAAAACAAACCCACACAATCTCAAAATAAATCATGAATCACAGACTCTTACTTACCAACCCGTTCTCATTCCCTAAACGTCCAATTTTGACGCTTGCGCAGAAGGCGTTGGCACGATGGCGCTAAAGGTGCCCTGTGGCGTCCTCTCATTGACGCGCTGAGAAACCCCATTGTATTCAACGGGAAAACTTTGTCGTCAGTTATCAATCTTTGAATATTATTGTGTGTGCTTAACCTCAACATTTTTAATTAATATTTGTCCCCTTTTCTCCCAATTTGGAATGCCCAATTCTCACTACTTAGTAGGTCCTCGTGGTGGTGCGGTTACTCACCTCAATCCGGGTGGCGAAGGACAAGTCTCAGTTGCCTCCGCTTCTGAGACCGTCAATCCGTGCATCTTATCACGTGACTCGTTGTGCATGACACCGCGGAGACTCACAGCATGTGGAGGCTCATGCTACTCTCCGTGATCCACACACAACTTACCACACGCCCCATTGAGAGCGAGAACCACTAATCACAACCACGAGGAGGTTACCCCATGTGACTCTACCCTCCCTAGCAACTGGGACAATTTGGTTGCTTAGGAGACCTGGCTGGACTCACTCAGCACACCCTGGATTCAAACTCACGACTCCAGGGGTGATAGTCAGCGTCAGTACTCACTGTGAGAATTGGGCATGCCAAATTGGGGGAAAAGGGGATTTTAGAATCTATATGAATTGAGAAGTTGAGAATCGTAATTGAATCAAACAAGAATCTCCAGCCTACTCACAAGTACTTTGGCACCAAAATGCTACTAAAATAAAAGTTTAAAACGTGTAATTCTATAGTATCGCCAGCGCTAACCGAGTGCCGACTCAATTGGTCAAAACGCCCGTCGTTGTGAAGTAATATATGTTTAGCAGATGTTTGTACACAAATATCAAAATGCAATCACTTCCAGATTAAAAAACGCTCTCCCCAGATAGCACACGAACATCGCACTGTAATGAACATCTGCTAAACATCTTTAAAACGTCTCAAAGACATCTGCTAAATGTCTTTTTAAAAGCCAGACATACTGACATATGGGCAACTCCACGAAAATGTCAACCCTACCATGGAAAACTGGTGATTTCTATCTTATTTCAATATTAAAACATACTATAATGAGTCTCAGAGATCAAAGTCTGCAGATTTCAAAGCGTTATTGATGGTTTCTGTGGATATAATTACCTAATAAATATGTTTTCCAGATGTAAACACACATGAATAGACATCTGGGTGACATGTGTGCTATATCATTCTTTCACCTTACATTAATGAGCATTTACAGGGGAAATGTCTTTAATTGTTCTGAAAATAATGTCACAATGCCCAAAAATATTATTTTTATTTGTATCTTTTGATTTTGGGGTGAAATGAGTCATGTTTGTGACACATTAAATTCAGTCCATAAGATTGATGGGAAACTACAGATGACAGATTTAATTAATGATGGATATTTTTAATTTAAATGAGTGTTTTAAGAGATAAAGAGTGCACAGCTCAAACCAAAACTCTAAACCTGACCCACATCTGTTGGTATCAGTACCAAACTATTATTTGACTGATTTATGATCATTTCAAATGGGTAATACCACTTTAATGTCAGTTCGCATGTAACAAATGTAAACAAACCTGTATGTGCACGCGTACGTGCGCGCGTCTGTCAGCCTGAGTGCGTCAGAGACCCGGATGGACGCGTCGCGAATATTCCTGTTTCTGGCTCGGTTCTGAACACCCGGTTGGACGCGGTGAATCGGGTCAACTAAACTAAAGTTCGGATTCGGGGTTTCACCGATCAACTGAACAAACGCTCGACTTACCGTCCATGTCGCCTGTCACTCTAGCTCGCGTCGGATTCGCTCGGTTTTTATGACGATTCGGGACGCCGCTTTCCTTTCGCGACCCGCCCAGCTGCAGCTGCGCCGCGGAAACCCCCAATGACGCACACCAGAGACGATTCAGCACAGACGGGCCACTTTTATAACAATTAATGAATTGAATAGATGGAGAATGAATAGATGGAGAAAGGAAGTCCCGCCTTACAGTTTAAAGAGCCAATCGCCTTTTAGAAACAGACTTCATCTGTCAATCAACTGTAGAACACCAAAGTCATTATAGCGAGTCAGTCCACTGTCGTGAGGTTTTTTCCAGTCATGAAAGTCCAGCTCCTATGTACTTGAATGGAGAAATATCGAAATCTCCAAAACGGTTGGTCAAGATTGCGATCAAAGACCATATTTCAAATCAGCAGTAAAATCTGACAATACTGGAATCATAAATTGTGCTTCCTAACCTCAGATTACGCTAAAAAAAAAAAACCCGCTATTTTCACGGCACTTGAAGCTAACGCGCATGCGCCTTGTCGAGTTAATTGACAGGCGATGTCTGTATCTAAAAGGTGATTGGCTCTTTTAACTGTAAGGCGGGACTATTTTCCTACATCCGTTGGGCTTTTCAAATTCTCCCATTAGTTTTAATAGAAGTGGCCCGTCTCTGCTAAATCATCTCTGGAGGAATACGCCTCCTAGTGAACATTCCAAAACATACAACAAATTCATGAAAACAACAACTATACAAAGTCAAAAAATAAATAAAAATAATAAAGAAGGCTATACAGTATAATCAGATATTGTTATTAAACCCGCTGACAAAGGTGGAGCAGTTGTGGTTCAAAATGCACATAAATGTCGTTTAGGGATTTCGTCACAATTGACTAATACCACTTTCTTTATCAGAAGTTACCCTCTGACCCCTACGTTCACCTTTCAGAAAGAGATTTTTACATTTCTTAACAATGCAAAAGAACAAGTTTGGATTGCACAGAATGCATTTGATTTTCTTTATTGTCAACATCCGATTGGATCTGTTTTTTTATACTTTGCCAAACATGCATAACCGATTGATTGACCCTCCATTTTGTCCCAAACCAGTTCTCTTTTATCTCGATTACTTCATCAAGCCATTTGTTGATTCTTTGCTGGCATATACTCGTGATTCAACTGATAATATGAACAGCATTTCAGATATACATGATTGACCAGTTACGTGTCTTGGCATTACCAGCCTTTATACCAATGTCGTTTTGCACGACAGTGGACCACAGGCTTTCAAGCATTACCTCTCCGTGGATGTGGCTTCACATGTCCTCAAGTATAATTATTCCGTTTTGAGAATGATTTCTACCAGCAAAAGAGCCGAACTGCGACAGGTTCTATGCCAACTATGCCAGCCTTTATGTTGGTTTTCTTTTTTTTTTTTTTTATGTTTTGTGTTTAATAATGATGTTAACCCATGTCGTTCTAAAATCTCGAACTGGTATAGGTATACTGACGATGTGCTTTGTATGAATTTGTCAATCTTTTGACTAGTTTTGATACAAATTTGGAGCACAGCACTGAACGTGTCCATGTTCTTGATATGTGGGAACGAAAGTCTGTTTACAACACGTCTTGCTTCGAGCTTTCACCCTATTCCTTTCAAGAGGGGTCTCTCAGGGGGTCTGGGTATCTCAGCGAGTATTGACACTGACTATCACACCTGGAGTCGCGAGTTTGAATCCAGGGCGTGCTGAGTGACTCCAGCCAGGTCTCCTAAGCAACCAAATTGGCCCAGTTGCTAGGGAGGGTAGAGTCACATGGGGTAACCTCCTCGTGGTGGCGATTAGTGGTTCTCGCTCTCAATGAGACGTGTGGTAAGTTGTGCGTGAGAATAGCATGAGCCTCCACATGCTGTGAATCTCTGCGGTGTCATGCACAATGAGTCACGTGATAAGATGCTGCGGCCCGCCCAGACAGAAGCCTTGCACGTTGCCCCCCCACCAGTCACAGATCCCCACAGGGTGATGATCACAGTGTCATCAATCTACTTCTATGGGTACATTTCTGTGGCATTATCTCCATTTTCCCATATAATCATTATCTGAATGCAGTGGCGTAGCCAAGGGTGGGCCAAGGTGGGCCTGGTCCTACCTAAATTAGACCCTTGTGTAACAAGGTTAAAAATGACTAATAATTATAATGAATTCATTGTGAGTGAATCCCATGAAACTAGGCATTCAGTTATATTTATTGTATTTAAGGGGGCCCCTAGTGGCTATTGATGGTACTGCAGACAGTGTACTTTGTTCCTTCTTGCTTGCCGTACCCTAACAATTCTGAGTGTCACTGCAGCGGGTATGTACGTGTATTCTCTCTCTCTCATATTAAGTGAGTAATTGTTATAATAGTATGTTTTAAGTGTTTCCATTTAATGTAATAATGTGTGTATATGTATTGTACCAAATATATAATGCAGTCAACATTTTTACATGAATGTCGCAACTTTTATAAGCACGTATTGCATTGCCTCATGCTTTACACGAGCGGAGATGAGCTTATTTCCCGCAGTTACTATGTTGGCTAGCTAATTAGCCATCATACTGTGAATTTACCTATGTTATGAGTTGAGTGAATGTGTGATTTCTTTTTTTCTAGACTTTTGTGAATGTCTGCAGTAAGTCAAGTCAAATCTCACGGTTTTTAGATTTCACATTTATGAATAAACTGCAGATGGGTTCTTCACATCATCATCGTCTTCGTCTGCCTGTCATTGCCAGAATTCGTTACACATCTGTTACCCATGCCCACCCAGAATATCACAGATTACTGTTTGACTTCAAATATATACTTAATATTTATAAACTAGTTAAAAAATGCGTAAATTCTGATTTTGTTTGAATGTGCCGCTTTTGGAAGAAAATTTGGCACATCCATTATTGAGGCCCACCCAAAAGTAATTTCCTGGCTACGCCCTTGTCTGAAAGACACAAACGTCTTATTCTAAAAAACTGGCTTTTTCGGGAGACCCCTCTTGAAAGGAATAGGGTGAAAGCTCGAAGCAAGACGTGTTGTAAACAGACTTTTGTTCCCACATATCAAGAACATGGACACGTTCTGTGCTGTACTCCAAATTTTTATCAAAACTATTCAAAAGATTGACAAATTCATGTATTTCATTTAAATCGCCCAGAAAGTTACAAAACACATCGTCAACCAGTATAAACCCCATTATGCACTGCGTCTCCTCCCGGAAGTTTGCACACATTTACTCCTGATTTCTCTCAATACTGGGACAGTAGAGGTGTACAAAAACAATGCGTTACTTTATTTAAAAAGTAACTCAGATATTATGATCTAAAATAAAAAAATATTACATTACTCGTTACTCAAAAAAGTAATCTGATTACGTAACACGTTACTTTTATCGCGTTACCCCCCCCCCAACACCGCTGATCACTGTACCCTGCCCGCCCCCCTGCCCCCCCCTTGAAAAAATCCTGGCACCGCCCCTGGCGGGTTGGGGTAAATGTGGGAAAAATGTCTAGACAACTTAAACAATGCATCAGTGAACATAAAAGTTCCATTAGACGAAAGGATATGAATTATCCAGTTGTGGTTCATTTGATTAATTTGAATCACTTTACGATTCATTGGGACTGAAAAGGTAAAGGTGTTTTACCTTTTTAATTTAATTCTGACGTGTTGTTATAAACTACTGTCTCCTCTACCTATTCTCCTCTTCTCATATAATGTAAGCCCTTGATCTTTTCCAGGGATCGTTTCGGACTGGCTGTGAAACTAACAAGCCCTTTATCTCCTCCAACAACAGCAACATCCCTGCTACCAGTCACATGATGCTTACATTGCTTTTAAACAGGATCATTCAGCAGACTTACTATACAGTGGTGTGAAAAAGTGTTTGCCCCCTTCCTGATTGCATGTTTGTCACACTTAAATGTTTCAGATCATCAAACAAGTTTAAATATTAGTCAAAGATAACACAAGTAAACACAAAATGCAGTTTTTAAATGAAGGTTGTTATTATTAAGGGAAAACAAAATCCAAACCTACATGGCCCTGTGTGAAAAAGTGTTTGCCCCACCTGTTAAAACATAACTTAACTGTGGTTTATCACACCTGAGTTCAATTTCTCTAGCCACACCCAGGCCTGATTACTGCCACACCTGTTCTCAATCAAGAAATCACTTAAATAGGACCTGCCTGACAAAGTGAAGTAGACCAAAAGATCTTCAAAAGCTAGACATCATGCCGAGATCCAAAGAAATTCAGGAACAAATGAGAAAGAAAGTAATTGAGATCTATCAGTCTGGAAAAGGTTATAAAGCCATTTCTAAAGCTTTGGGACTCCAGAGAACCACAGTGAGAGCCATTATCCACAAATGGCGAAAACATGGAACAGTGGTGAACCTTCCCAGGAGTGGCCGGCCGACCAAAATTACCCCAAGAGCGCAGCGATGACTCATCCAAGAGGTCACAAAAGACCCCACAACAACATCCAAAGAACTGCAGGCCTCACTTGCCTCAGTTAAGGTCAGTGTTCATGACTCCACCATAAGAAAGAGACTGGGCAAAAATGGCCTGCATGGCAGAGTTCCAAGACGAAAACCACTGCTGAGCAAAAAGAACATTTAAGGCTCGTCTCATTTTTGCCAGAAAGCATCTTGATGATCCCCAAGACTTTTGGGAAAATACTCTGTGGACTGACGAGACAAAAGTTGAACTTTTTGGAAGGTGTGTGTCCCATTACATCTGGCGTAAAAGTAACACCGCATTTCAGAAAAAGAACATCATACCAACAGTAAAATATGGTGGTGGTAGTGTGATGGTCTGGGGCTGTTTTGCTGCTTCAGGACCTGGAAGACTTGCTGTGATAAATGGAACCATGAATTCTGCTGTCTACCAAAAAATACTGAAGGAGAATGTCCGGCCATCTGTTCGTGACCTCAAGCTGAAGCGAACTTGGGTTCTGCAGCAGGACAATGATCCAAAACACACCAGCAAGTCCACCTCTGAATGGCTGAAGAAAAACAAAATGAAGACTTTGGAGTGGCCTAGTCAAAGTCCTGACCTGAATGCTATTGAGATGCTGTGGCATGACCTTAAAAAGGCAGTTCATGCTCGAAAACCCTCCAATGTGGCTGAATTACAACAATTCTGCAAAGATGAGTGGGCCAAATTCCTCCACAGCGCTGTAAAAGACTCTTTGCAAGTTATCGCAAACGCTTGATTGCAGTTGTTGCTGCTAAGGGTGGCCCAACCAGTTATTAGGTTTAGGGGGCAATCACTTTTTCACACAGGGCCATGTAGGTTTGGATTTTGTTTTCCCTTAATAATAACAACCTTCATTTAAAAACTGCATTTTGTGTTTACTTGTGTTATCTTTGACTAATATTTAAACTTGTTTGATGATCTGAAACATTTAAGTGTGACAAACATGCAAAAAAATAAGAAATCAGGAAGGGGCAAACACTTTTTCACACCACTGTAGATCGTCATGGAAGCAGGAGCGCTGTTTGTGCAAGAGGTCCTAGCTCATCATGAGCAGAAATTTGGAACTGCCAGAAAGCCACCACGTCTTGATGAGGAGAGATTGAGACCAGGTAGCTGCTTGTGTAAAAGCAAGTTCACCTGGTGTGTTGAGAACGGCTGCACAGTGTAAAAAGTGGTTTGGTGATTTCAGGCAGAGAGGCATAGACAAGCTTGACTGAAATATGCAAAATTTCAAAGCAACAAAAAAAGTCAATTGGCCAGCCAGTCATTGACCACGGCTGAGTATATTGCAGCGCCCTCTTTGGAGGCGCTGAAGTTAGTTTCGCTATTCCAGGTAATATAATGTATGATACACTTTCAAAAAAAAATAAAATTATATATATATATATATATAAACATTTACGCATTTCGATTTCATTACAAAATTCCATCAAATGCAATCAAATAAAAAATTTTGAAAGTTTTTTATTTTTTATTTTGGTGGAATGGTAAATTTTAATTAAATTTGATGGATGTTTGTTATAAAATTAAACGCATAAATCTTAAAAACCCACTAAAATTAGCATGTGCACACAAGATAAATAATTTATGTTCTTTATTATTTAACTGATTATTAATAATACTTTGAATAGGGTATTGATCAAAGTATTTCCTTTTGAATGTTTACAGTATTTCCAGTTCCATGAATGCAAGTAAATAAAATAAAAATAAAAATAAATAAAACAGATCAACTGTGAGGTGCTTACCAAGCGAACGACTCTCTCTGCACCCGTACGTCCTCCGCCATTGGCGCATGCAGGACTGAGGTCATGCTGCCACCCAAAATCAATGGCTACTTTATGTAAAATACAACATGCCACGAAGAACACACTGACTTTCTGAGGGCTGTATTGTAATGTGCCACCTGACCTATCCAGGCATAACAAGCCAAATGTTTGCTTGATCACAGTTCTTACCCTAGACAACATATTTGCAACATCGTTATAACTTTATTAAGATAAAATACACCCACAGGGAACATTCTGGGAATTTTTAGGAAGCGAATGTTTCAGTGCACTGGAACGATTTTGGGAATGGAACAGCCCTAGAAATGGCCGACTCCCTGACTATAGTCAAAGTCTTTCTAGCAAGTCCGTTCACCATCGGTCATCTTTGGAACACTCTCGGGAGGTTATTTCCAGTCAGTGCAGCTCCTATATACTTGAATGCGGAAAGACCGAAATCTCCAAAACAATTGGCCAAGATCATGATCAAAGAACATATTTCAAATCAGGAATAAAATCTGACAACACAGGTTTCATAAATGGTGCTTCTTTCCCTCATATTACGCAAAAAAATTAGTTATATATAGTGTAGATACCGGGGCAATAGTTATAGGGCACAATTTACCAACTTCTGCAAATATTTTAAGACAGCAAGATACTTTTTTGAGTAACAAATTTAGATAATGCTTATTCAAAATAACCACTTCAGAAAGGGGGGCATAATTTCTTCTTCATTTCAATCACATTTAACATTTAATTACATCTCAAGTATTCTAGAAACAAATGAATCTCCATTGTGATTGGATGAGTCAATGTGAACCACTTTGAACATTCTTGATAACAAATCTTAAATATTAGATAAAATCGCCTCAAAATCAAACTGTAGACATAACACTCAATGATCTCATGGATCAGGAATAATTTTCAGTATATAGTGACAAACAGGTGTTTAGGAAAAAACTGGGGGAGTTTTTGATGCTATTTAGTGTTTTGGGAGAAAATAAAATCAAAAGTGCCTTTAGCCCCGTCAATGCAATGAACGATGGCAAAAGCTCTTTTTTCTGTTGTACCTGTAAATAAGAATAAGTGAATACACTTACATCACTTTTACATGACCTGTATGGTTTATAAATGCACGGTATTGTCACATATTCCAGACGACTGGTGAAGGTCGTCAAGCTTGGACTCGGTTTTTCTGGTTTTGTGTGCATCATTCAGTGTAACGGTTTGCTTCAGTCTGTTCCCGTTTGTTCCTGTTTGTTCCTGTTATGATCTGGATTTACCCATTCTGTATTTGGATTATCACCTGTGTTTGGATTTTGCCTATATTCTGGATTTACCCATTTGGATTGACCTTTTGTGTTTTGCACCATGATTATATGTGTTTTGCACTGTTTACATTTGTTCACCACTGTCTGCAATTCAATAAACATCAGCCTGCCACGGTCCATGAGCCACCGACCATGCTTGCCACGGTCCACGAGCCACCAACCATGCTTTCCACGGTCCACGAGCCACCAACCATGCTTGCCATGGTCCACGAGCCACCAACCATGCTTTCCATGGTCCATGAGCCACCAACCATGCTTGCCACAGTCCACGAGCCATTGGCCGCACCTGCCACGGTCCACCAGCCGCGCCTGCCACGGTCCACCGGCCGCGCCTGTCATGGTCCATGAACCAGCGCCCACGTCTGCCACGAGCCACTGGCCATGCCTGCCACGGTCCACCAGCCACACCTGCCACAGTCCACCAGCCACTGGCTGCACATGCCACGAGCCACGAGCCAGCGCCTGTGCCTGCCACGGTCCAAGGAGGCTACTCCCTTGTCACTGCCTGTGCTCACGATCACAGAGGTCGTTCCCTTGTCACTGCCAGTGTTCATGGCCACGGAGGCCGTTCCCCAGTCGCTGCCGGCACTCCCAGCCATGGAGGCCGTTTCCCAGTCGCTGCCGGCACTCCTGTACATTGTGGCCATCGACGAGCCTATCCAGTTCCCCGAGGCTGTGGACAAGCACGTCCAGCTCCCAGAGTCTTTCCAGCTTCCCAGAGTCTTTTTGAACAAATGTTAGTCCCAGAACTTTTTGAACAAATGTTAGTTTGGTATAGCCTTGACAACACAAAGGTTCTGAACTCTGCAGCAGACTGGATATCTGATGTCTTAGTAACAAAAACAGAAAATTGAACATTTTAACAGTAACTCCTGTTAATATGGATTAATTCTGGCATCTAATTTATATTCTTAGTATGAAATCAGACCATTCCAAATCCATAATCTGTGGTCTAAAGCAGCTAAAAAGTCTCTCTCAAAGGCAATGTAGTCCTTATAATGACTAGGAAGCTTGAGAGTTTGATAGCATGTGGAAGACTTAGGTAGGTTTCCCTACACCACCTCAATATCTAGGCTCCTGTATCCTACATGTTTCTTCAAGAGTTTCTTTTTTGGAAATGGGGTTGTAGATCATAGAAACCATTGGCACCAATAGTCTGTATGATTATCTTTACTTTACGATGCTTTTGGGAGATGCAGCCATGTACAATTGTGGTGAGAAGAATATCATCTCTGAATGCTATTCTGAGATGCGGGTTGGTGCTGTTTTGGTGGCACGAGGGGGACCTACGCAATATTAGGCAGGTGGTTTTAATGTTTAGGCTGATCGATGTGTGTGTGTATATATATACACACATACACATATACTGTACATATACATGCATACATACACACTCGCACACACTATATACATTGTATGTGCACACACACAAATGTGTGATTCATTGGCTCACACTACAAACGTATAAACTCCTTACAAGATTACTTTAATGACAAGTTTTAACCTATTCCCAACCATTTCTGAGGTGGTCCAATCAACTCATCTCAGTTAGGATGGCTTGTCTCCAAGTAAATATCATTAAATAAAAGTATGACATACACGTTTTATATGAATGTTAAAACATTCCTTGTTTGCAAGTATGGAACTTACTGATTCAGCATCTAAGTTTCGTTGAAGTGGACAAATGAAAATGGTTGCATGACCAATTTGATTTTGAGGATCTTTCAAACACTTTACATGGTATCCCTCATTTGGGCAGGGTATCAAGCTGAGATGGCGGCTCCTTGTGTTCCCAGATATTTTTTAGCAACTCAAACCCACCACCTTATCGGAGTTTTGGAAAAGCTTCCATGATGACATCTTTACATTTTTGGGGATCTGTATGGCATCCTTTAAGAATAATAAAATTAGATAACATGTAAAGATCCTAAGACAAATCTGACATTTATCACTTACATATCTGTAACTTTTCAGTACTGGCAGTGTTCAGCCAGACAGTGTATGTTTTGAAAGCTACACCTGCAGCCTAGTGTTTGTATTTCATATTTAGACTGTTAAATGACTTCTGACAGACCTTATCATTTTTAACAGTAAAGATAATACATAACTAATAATCCAAATGTGCTCAAGAAAACCTCACTTTTAAACAAAGCTCTACATCGAAACGTCACACGTTTCTCTCCTAACCCAGCAGAAAACAACTGCTCTTTTGTACAGCGATTGGGTACATGTATGAGTTTTCTATGTTATTGAACACAGGGGGATCAGTATCTGACAGTAACGTTCTCATCTGTCAGGATGCGTTCCCCCTGCTATAATGGGGGTGGTTTTAAGGCAAAGATAAACCTAATTGTGTGATGTTATTTATTTTATTTTTTTTATCTATAATTTATTTTTACCTTTTCTCAGTAAATTGCAGTGAAAGTGTACTTGTTGGGACACTAAATCCATCAGATTTAGTTTACTGTAAACATCTGAACTAAAGTGGACAGCGGACCTCTCTTGTGGCCAAATCACGCAATAGCATTTCTAATAATAATAATAATAATAATAATAATAATAATAATAATAATAATAATAATAATAATAAAAAGCTTGGCTAAGAGGGAAAAAAGAGAAATATGTGAGAACAGTTGCATATTTAGCCTATAAAATCACAGTTATGTGAGTGAGCACGCATTTATTCCAAAAGTCTACAATATTCAAAATGAATACTCACACAAATATATTATTTATTGACAGAATAACTGTAGGTGGTTGTGTTCATAAAGATATAAAAACGCAACAAACATAGGTTCTGTTACACCATTTCCAAAATATAACTAGACAGTCATGAAATTTGCCTTTCACTTCTAGAATACAACATTCTACAGATAAAACTCATTAAAAACTCTAGTTTTGAGCCTTAGCGCTCGCCGTAGAACCTCAGTGGTACGAGCACAGCGTCTCGGGGGCGAGCTTTTTGGCAGCGCGCGCGCTTCCTTCATCGTTTGGACGGGGGCGGGGCTAGGGGGAAACAGAATACGACACAACACCAGACTTGATGATGATGATGCTGTGAGGAAGCACAACATACTACAAAATAATTCGACATAATGCGAATCTGTGAAAGTATCTTATAACTCTCCAGTTGATCTGCCACATCTCGTAGCAATCTGAACAGCGTATTGCTACTTGCCGCCATTTTTTTTTTAAACTCCGATCTATTGCTGAGTTAGATCTGACGCTTCTACACGTGACCTCTCAACCAATGATGCACTGGAGCTACGCAAGGACTGCCTCCCTCATTTCCATGTTGCACACAGAAAAATACAAATAAATAAATATATATGGGAATAAATAAATATCAAAATAAATGAACACATAAATAAATAAAAACAATACAAAATAAACAAATAAATAAAAGTGAAAAATAATACAAATAAAGTTAAAAATAAATACAGAAAATAATAAATAAAGGAAAAAATGCATACAAAAATAAATTCAGGACTAAATTTAATATAAACTAATTATATTTGTTTTATCAATAAATGTTTTCCTTTATTTTCCTATTATTACATTTATTTATTATTTCTGCAGGTTTGGGCCTCTGTATTTTCCACCATAATTATCATATTTCAAGAATGAGATCTCTCAAAGCCTATAACACAGATTTTGTAGGTAAACTGTTGACTCCAGAACATAAAAAAATGGTTAAGAGACAAACACTGATCTGTGAAAAAATTCACAAATCATAAAGGTCAATTTGAGCCTACTGTGACCTGTGAAGATGGTCAGTTTTAAGAGTTATAAGCTGATTTCCTGTTATTACTCAAGGCAATTGGGGGAGAGCAGTAAGATGCATTCAAACGTGACCAAATATGATTGTGAAAGTTTTCACAAATCAGGCTCTACCTAAAACAAGTACATTTGCATGAACAAGACTGCATGTTTGCTGGAAATGTGAAAGTGAAGAGTGAAAAGTGAGTAGCACTTATTTGTCACCGTCTACGACAGCGCACAGCGGGTTTATAGCCGATCAAAGTCTGAATTTCAAACAGCAAACTATCTTTACTGCGGTAGTGAAAGTAAATGAGGAGCACGTTTGATTCTCTGTGATTTTCCATATATTTCTGTTTTAATTATTCAGATATTAGTACTGTATTACAGTATTTATTGTCTAACAGCTCAGTTTAGGATATCTGAATGATTGAAGGACATCTCTTTATCTGTGATGAGTTTGTTCACAGAATGAATCTCTTATAGCAGATCTGTTTCTGAAAGAATCACACAAAGTTCTTGTTATTGATCCTCTATTTATTTTCACAGGTATGATATCGGTTATAATTGTCGGATTTCTGCTGATTCTCCTCTCTGACACGTCTGGTAAGAATAAACATCACAGAAACACGTTTGTCTGTATTTAATGAACGTTGATAAATGCATACTGTAACTAAAGCCTGTAATAGCGATCATGCATATTTGATGAGTAATCTATTTATGTTTACTTGCTTTATGCTCTCATTTTTTGCTCCAGATAATATCTGAAATATGTTTTCAAGACATATAGGTTTATTTAGGGCAATCTGGGACATTAGTAATGTGGGACACTTACAGTAAACTATCACAGGATCATGAATTGTAGGTTTAAAGTGCAAAGAACATCATTACTGTAATTCACCAGGAGTATTCAATCATGTGATGTGTTTATAACATGTGCATAATACTGTAGAATCACTATATGATATGACTCATGTACAGTAGTGTGTAAATATATTAAGACTAATACAGAATATATCATTTAATCTCTCTGTCAGTGTCAGTGTCACTGAGTGTTGTGGTACCTGAAGATGAGATAGTGGGTCAGGTGGGATCTACAGTCACTTTCCCCTGCTGGATCTCTCCTCCTCAGAACGCTGAAGCTCTGGAGATTCGCTGGTATCGTCCAGAACACTTCCACACTCCTGTTCTCTTCTATCGTGATGGGAAGATCCAGGACATCCAGGAGGAACATTACAGGAACCGGAGTTCTCTGGGCCTGCACTCAGCACAGTCTGGAGGACTGAAGGATGGAGATGTTTCTCTGCGGCTGGACAAGCTCACAGTTCAGGATGAAGGTGTTTTTTACTGTTATGTGAGCGGAGACAAGTCATACGACAGCCAAATTGTAGCTCTCAGCGTTACTGGTGAGTCAACACAAGATATTGTCAGGATTCAGGATATTTCAAGTTATATAAAATACAAATTCGATCATCATTTACTCACCCTCATGTCGTTTCAAACCCATATTATTTTCTTTCTTCTGGAACACAAAAGGAGAAATTTTGAGGAATCTTTTCCAAACAAAGACAATTCATGGGGACAAAAATACCATAAATGTATTGTAAAAGTAGTCCATATGACTTGTGCGCCATATTGTAAGACTTCTGAAATCATATGATAGCTTTGTGTGAGAAACAGACCCAACTTAAATTGTTATTCACTGAATCTTGCAATAATCTTGCTCTCCGCTGCTAATGTCAAATCTCATTAAATTCAAATACACTCAAAAAACAATTTTAACATTTACTCATTTCAGTTTCAAAGAAAAATTCCATCAAATTGAATTGAGTAATATTTAAAGCTGCACAACGTAACTTTGTGCTCTCTAGCGACATCTGTGGTTGAAATTTAAAATGGCAAGCAATTAGCGGAAGAACAATTTACGTCAGTCATGTTTTGCCTCTGCTCTTCTGAGCAGATGAATCTCATGATATGAGGTTACCTGGACATCACCTGTGTGTAATCAACTAATCATGACTGGGAGAAATTCAGAACTGGAGTCATAGCATGCTATTTTCATGTTGATACTATTATGATATATGATTAAACATTTAAAAAAGGAATATGACTTGCTTTGATGAAGATGAACAACACTCTTATTTACATATTTTGAATGAATTAATTGTACACATTTCTGACACTACACTCAAAGCGTTTTTACATAGAGAACAGGGGACTCCCCTGAATCAACACCAGTTACAAGTATATTTTAATATGATTATTCAAGTGTTTTATATACTATTAATGTTTGTATTGTATTATGCTTATCAATTTAAGAGGTGAAACGTCTCGGTTACTGTCGTAACCTCCGTTCCCTGATGGAGGGAACGAGACGTTGTGTCGATGTAGTGACACTAGGAGTCGCCCTTGGGAGCCCCAAACACCTCAGATTTTTGAAAAAAGGCCAATGAGAATTGGCGAGTGGAATTTGCATGCCACTCCCCCGGATATACAGGTATAAAAGGAGCTGGTATGCAACCTCTCATTCAGGTTTTATGCTGAGGTGACGAGACAGGTCCCGGCCATTTCAGCGGGTAGTACAGCATTGTGGCAGGGAGGACACAATGTCTCGTTCCCTCCATCAGGGATCAGAGGTTACGACAGTAACTGAGACAATCCCTTCTGTCACTCACTCGACGTTGTGTCGATGTAATGACACTAGGGGTCCCTATACGAAACGCCACAACTAGCTGAACCGTAGTAGTAGGTGCACTGGTCTGCACTTAGCATCCCCCAACGCCCCAAAAAACGTCATATAGTTCCCCACATCCCTGGGGGGGAAGAGACGTATCTAGTATAGAAGCAGGCCATGCCAGCTGCGGCCTTTTGTCTCTATGTTTTCTCTCCACAGAGTATTCAGTTATTCAGCTGGTGCCATTTTAACGCTCAATATACTGTATGCGCCGGGGAAGGTGTTCTTTTCCTATCCTATTCTTTCAGGGGGAAAAGACATCGCGGAGACCACATCCTGCCCGGAGGGGAGGTAACATGTGGCAAGCATGTCATGTGGGCTCAGAGCCACACATGGAAGAGGTGTGGTGGTAGGTCCTGCCTGAAAGGGGAGGAGCTCTACAAACACGGTGACCGGGACAGAGAGTGCTCTGTCGAAGGGAGACACAGGTCTGCCGACAGTGAGACCATGCTGCGGAAAATACATCACAGGGGGTTACCTGAGTAACCTGCACCTGTGGAGCACCTACCTCACTAAGGGCATATTAGCACACATACTGGTTCTGGCTGTGAATTCCTCCACTGAATTCGTGAGCCACAGTGCTAGGGAGGAAGGACATCCAGGGTTCACGGGTTTGTGAACTCGCATGGGAAAAGAAGTGCACATCTTCACCTCTTTGGAGGGTAAAGGCACTATACGCAAGTGATACACCCGGCCAGCTGTCCGTATTCCCGAACATACCTGTTCGTACCTGACAGAACACAGGATGAAACCGGCTCAACCCGGAGATTGTAAAATCTTGTGAAAGCATTGGGTGTCACCCAGCCCGCTGCCCTGCAGATATCTGCTAGAGAGGTGCCATGGGCCAGTGCCCACGAGGATGCCAGTCTCCTTGTGGAGTGTGCTCGTACAGTATTCCCGAAGGGGCAGGCACGGCCTGGGCATGGTATGCCATAGCGATGGCATCCACGATCCAGTGAGCAAGCCTCTGTTTGGAGAGAGCGTTCCCTTTCCGTTGTCCGCCAAAGCAGACAAAGAGCTGCTCAGAGCGTCTAAAGCTCTGCGTGCAATCCAAGTAGATGCGCAAAGTACGCACCGGACACAGCAAAGACAGGGCTGGGTCTGCCTCCTCCTGGGGCAGTGCTTGCAGGTTCACCACCTGATCCCTGAAGGGGGTTGTTGGAACCTTGGGCACATAGCCCGGCCGGGGTCTCAGGATTACGTGAGAGTCACCCGGACCGAACTCCAGGCAGGTATCGCTGACATAGAAAGCTTGCAGGTCCCCGACCCTCTTGATGGAGGTGAGCGCAATCAGGAGGGCCGTCTTCAAGAAGAGGGCTTTCAACTCGACTGACTCTAGCGGCTCAAAGGAGGCTCTGCAAAGGCTCAGGAGGACCACGTAGAGATCCCATGAGGGGAACAGGTGTGGCCTAGGAGGATTCAGCCTCCAGGCACATCTCAGGAACCTTATGATCAGGCCGTGCTTCCCTAAGGACTTACCGTGCACTGTATCGTGGTGTGCCGCTATGGTGGCCACATACACCTTTAAGGTGGAGGGGGACAGCCGTTCCTCCAGGCTTTCCTGCAGGAAGGAAAGCACTGACCCGACTGCGCATCTCTGAGGGTCTTCAGCTTGGGAAGAACACCAATTTGCGAACCAACGCCACTTCAAGGTATAAAGCTGCCTCATGGAGGGAGCTCTGTCCTGAGTGATCGTGTCTACCACTGCTGGTGGTAGGCCACTTAGGTCTTCTGCGTCCCGTCCAAGGGCCAGATGTGGAAGTTCCAGAGGTCTGGGCGCGGGAGCCAGATGGTGCCCCGTCCCTGAGAAAGAAGGTCCTTCCTCAGGGGAATTCGCCAGGGAGGGGGTGTTGCGAGGAGTGTGAGGTCTGAGAACCAAGTCTGTGTGGGCCAATACGGGGCCATGAGGGTGACCTGCTCCTCGTCCACCCTGACCTTGCAGGAATGCATACTTGCACAGCCCCTGGGGCCAGCTGTGTGCCAGTGCATCTGGGCTGAGGGGGGCCCCCGTTGGAGAATACTAGAGCAGGCAGTGGGAGGTTTCTTGGGAGGCAAATGAGTCTACTTGTGCTTTGCCGAACCGACTACAAATCAGCTGGACCACCTGGGGGTGGAGTCTCCACACTCCCCTGAGTGTCACCTGCTGTGACAGTGTGTGCACATTGATCGGTCACCGCTGACTCCATAGGAGGAGACGACGGGCGAGTTGCGACATGCGACACACGCGTAAGCCACCTTGGTGATTTATATACGCTACTGTCACTGTGTTGTCCGTCCGGACCAACACATGCTTGCCCCGGATCAATGGCAAAAGCCTCCGCAGGGCGAGCAATACTGCCAGCAACTTGTTGTGCCAACACAGTCGCGGTCCTGTCCAGGAGCCAGCACATGGCGCCCCAGCCTCACTTGGAGGCATTTGTCGTAATGATGGCATGCCTGGACACTTGCTGTAGGGGAACTCCTGCCCATAGAAATGCAAGGTCTGTCCAAGGGCTGAACAAGTGGCGGCAGATTGGCGTGATGGCCACGCGATGTGTGCCGTGGCACCATGCCCATCTCGGGAATCGAGTCGGTCTCATATGCATCAACCCTAGTTGCATGACCGGCCCCAGGAGCCTCTGAAAGTGTTTCAGTGGAACTGCTGTTCTCTGCTTGAACGACTTCAGAGCTATGAGCAGCGCCCCATACCAATAAACCAATCATCTATCTGCGAGGGCTCAGGGGAGGGTGGAAGGTTCCACTCCAACCCCGACACATGGGGCGCCCCGGGCAAGCATGGCGGTCATCTCGCTGTCAGCCTCAGACTGGGGCCGACCCGAAGGTGGCAGCCTAGTTGAGTCCTCTGTGTCTGACGTCGCCAGTATGCTCTCCGATGCAGCGATCGAGCACTCATCCCGCTCCGGAGCTCCAAAAGGGACACTAAGCTAGCCCTGGGGCAAGCTGGTCTCCTCTCGGAACTCGCCAGGGGCAAACGAGCATGCTTGAAGCCCCCAAATTGCCTCCAGCGCCAGTCGTGCCGGCCTCATACCCGGAGGTAGAAGGCACGGTGCGGGGGGCGGCTAGAGTGACTTTCCCCTGCAATGTTGCCATGGTCATATTCTCACAATGAGAACATGAACCATCCATGAACACTGCCTCAGTGTGATTTCGACCCTGACACACGCGAGGCAGCGCCCGTGGCCGTCCGAAGCGGAGAGATAGCGACCGCATCAGGGAATCACACAAAGACGGAAAGGCATCTTGAAAAAGACGCGTCTTTAAAAAGACGTTCACGTCAATGTGTTTGCTCTAATAGAGAAAATATACACTTTGCAGTAATATAAACTCTCTTAGTGCTGTTGAAGCACCCAGGGGTGTAATCTGCACAGATCTGTGCAGAAGGAGAGAAAAGCCACTGGAATGCGTTGTATATCCAACAGCAAATGCTTCTTGGGAGGTGAATGGACCGGTAGTGGAAGACAGCTTGCTGACACACAACCGCTTGGTTCCAAAGAAAAAATCTGAAAGAGTGGTTGCGAGCCAGCTCCTTTTATACTCGTATGTCCAGGGTAGTGGCGTGCAAATTCCACTCGCCAATTCTCATTGGCCTTTTCTCAAAGATTTGAGGTGTTTGGGGCTCATAAAGGCGAACCCCTAGTGTCACTACATCGACACAACTTCGAGTGAGTGACAGAAGAGGAATTTGTGATATTGCTGATTCAATTTCAATGTAAGACTTCATTCTTTTTACGTTATTAATCTCGTCAACAAAATCAATGATGAAAATGTTTGTTGATGAAAGGTAAGCGATAAAAATAAATGATAACAAAGATGAGATGAAAAAGGTGCATCATGAAGATTATTAAATGATTTTATTAAAGCATACTGTTGATGAAAATATAAATAAATAAAAATATTATATTGCAAGATATTAACAGTGCAAGATAAAGAAAAAGAAACATCTTGATAATCTGTAAATAGAAGATATAAAATATGTATTAATTTAATCCATTAATCCAGTGTGTTGAGCATTTCTCCGTTTCAGCTGCGTGAGTTGAACACACTAACACTGGCAAAATGAACCGCTTTAAAACGGGGTAAATACCTCATTCAAATGCATCCTATTTTTGCATGAGATTCATCAATATATCCACAATATTTACAGAACAACTTAAATCTGCACAACGAAAAAAATGAACACGTGAACTTGAACTAAATGATGCGCTAGTCAGAATATGCGTAATTTGCGGTGTGTAAATTGCGTTGTTAATACACTGTTTCCATAGGAAACACGTTACACGTAATGTAGCCTTTCAAGAAAATTAATACGTCTCTAAAGCATGACTAATTCATAATACAGGCTAACTTCTAAAAAGAAGCTAATAATTCCATCTATTCATTATTATTTCAGGAGCTCAGGTTCCCTTATGACCCAGTACACTTGACATTGCATCACTAAGCTGATGCTATGGAGAGTGTCCTTCTATACGACCTAGTTGAAACCTTTCTACAATGACGGCAATCCTAAAATTGGCTATGGTGTTGTGACGAGGAGGAGGGCATGGCCAGGCCATAACGATGGATGCCCGGTGCTGAATCAGCCCAATCAGCCGGGAGAGGGATAAATAGGAGCCAGGGACACCAGTTCAAGAGAGAGAGAGATGCACGCGGCCGTGCTGTCTGTGTGTTTTATGTTATGTTTAAGTTCCTTTGTGTCATTAAAAGTTTACATTGACTGCTCAGTCGGTTCCTGCCTCCTCCTTTCCCTTAAGCAGAGACGTTGTCCTTTACAGGTGTTTAAGTCCAGCCCTTTTAAGCATGAAGCTGTCTGGTATAAAAACGGGCATGCAAACACCATTCCTCTGAATTTTTTTCCTTCAAGACAGCGACTCATCTCTCGTCTAGGAGCCTTCTATTACTTCACCGTCGACATACACGAGTAAGCGGGTGGAATCTTCATGGCAATGAAAAGACTCTCCACTCCCCTTCAGTGTTCCGGTGAACATTTACTCCACCTCGTGCTTGATGTTTCGCTGGTGAGCGGGTCGCTTCAGCATCCTGATTCCCACCATTGCTTCGACAGGAGTTTTGTATCCTTATAAGCTATTGTGATATTGTGTGTGTGTGTGTGTATATATACGGTATATACACCACCTACCTAATATTGTGTAGGTTCCCCTCGTGCTGCCAAAACAGTGCCAACCCGCATCTCAGAATAGCATTCTGAGATACTATTCTTCTCACCACAATTGTACTGTGCGGTTATCAGAGTTACTGTAGACTTTGTCAGTTCAAACCAGTCTGGCCATTCTCTGTTGACCTCTCTCATCAACAAGACATTTCCATCCGCAGAACTGCCACTCACTGGATGTTTTTTTGTTTTTGGCACCACTAAATTCTAGAGACTGTTGTGTGTGCAAATCCCAGTAGATCAGCAGTTACAGAAACACTCAAACCAGCCCATCTGGCACCAACAATCATGCCACACTCCAAATCACTGAGATCACGTTTTTTCTCCATTTTGACGGTTGATGTGAACATTAACTGAAGCTCCTGACCCTCTGCAAGAGTGCACGACATTGTCACGTTCAGCGGTTCTGATAATGGGGATGATGTTATGTCTCTCGCTGCATCTGGCAAGTGGTCAGTGGAGGACGTTGCTGCCCCTTTCCCCAGCGAGGGCAAGGAGCGTGCACGTGCCACTGACAAGGAGATGCTTTGCGTGCTTTCAAGGGCAGTCAAAGAGCTCGGTCTTGATTGGTCTCCTCCAGAGGAGCCTGAAAAATCTCACCTTGATGAATGGTTCTTGCAGGCCATGGCCCAAACAAAGGCAGCTGTCTTAGCACAAGCCCCGTGCCGAGGGGAAGCCCCCCGTGCAGCAAAAGTGTTCCTGACATAAAATGTTGTTCAGTATGTTGTTGTTTCTGTGTCTCACATTCAATCACATGCAATAAAGAATGCAAAAAAGAGTACAGCGCTAGTTGCACATGAACGAGACACTCACACTTTTTCAATAAAGAGCTTTCCTAGTTCAAAGCCCACACATTATGCACAAACGCTTCCCAATGGTGAGCAGCACATTATATCATACAATGAACAAACCAAACAAACCTTCCACTGAAGTCATTTCAGAGAATGCTGGATATTATGGTGGCAGCATCCGCCGTCATACCGTTAGGTCTGTTACACATGAGACCTCACCAGTACTGACTCAAGCAATGTTCCACATTGTGCCTGGAGCCTCAGGTGCATGTGCATCGCATGACTCTCTGCTGTCTGGCTGCTCTAGCTCCATGGACAGCGCTGGCCTTCTACCAACAGGGTGTTATGCTGGATCAAATTTTCAGAGAAAAGTGTATCCAACACATCCATACGCAGATGTATCCAACACAGGTTGGGGCGCGGTATGTGATGATGCCCGACTTTCGACATCTGGACAGGTTCGAAACAGGCGTGGAATGTCAACCGCCTACAGCTACTGGCTGTCTTTCTAGCTTTGAGAGCTTTTCATTCTAACAATGTGAATCACCACATTCTGATTGGTTCGGACAGCACAACAGTTGTGGCGTATATAAGTCACCAGGACACGTTGGCCAATGTATGGCTGGCAAAACACAAGTATGCATTTCTCCCGGTGCGCCTCCTTCATTCTGTCATCAGCAAAGTCTGAGTGGACATGAAAACAGTCCTGTTAATTGTGCTGAAATGGCCCAGTCTGTCTGTTATTGATGTGGGTGCAACACGATTGTGTCATCTTGGCTGCATGCACTCGCGTCAGTAATCTATGTCAGTCTTCGTGTCTGCTACTCATGTCTGTGGGCGCGCGTTGCGCTCGCTTTGTGCCGTGCACCCAGGTTGCGAGCTGTCTTCATGTTGTGCTGAGGTTTGGTCACTTCGGTAAGGCATCAGGTGTGTGTGTGGCCGAACTCTCACACAAGTGTCTCGTCTTGTTTGTCAATTGGCATGAGTGTATATCGCCTAATTGTCTTGGCGATGTGCGCTCATGCCAATCGGATGTTTCGCCTGCTTGTGAGAGCACACTTTGTTATTGTTTCTGTAGCGCTGCGTACTTCTCGGTCTGACGTCACTCCGCCTCCTTGTTTGTTCATTATTGTTTCATTGTTAACACCTGCCCTGTATTAACCCTCTTGATTTTTCTCCCTATTTTGGTCTCCTCGTGTTTGTTGTCGAGTGCCAGTTCGTCTTGTTCTTCAGTCAGTCTTGTTCTCTATCCCTGTTAACCTGTCGATCCTGTATGTGTTTCTCTTGTGTCCTGTCAGTCCTGGTTCCAGTTCTGTCCAGTTGGTCCTGTTCCCCATTTCATCTCTGCCCAGCCTGGATTCCAGTTTCCCCTACGGGGTAGTTTTAGTTGGTTTCACCCTCGTGGGATTTTGTGTTTGTTTATCTAATAAGGTATTTTTGTTTTTAACTGCGTTTGGGTCCTCTTCTCTGCACTCATCATGACAGGTACAGCCTCAGTTTATAAAGCAAGTGAAACTGTAATAACACTGTAAACTAAAAACATAAAACGAGGATTCAGTAATGATGGGGATATAATATACTTTATTAAACATGAAAATAATATGCTTAAATAAGCAACATAACAATGACAAGAAGTCAGTTTCGGAAGTCGTACATTTAGTAACCTCACAGCACAATGTAGATACATCGAGATTGGTAAACACACGTGTAATGTTTGATTCATATAAGCATGACAACCCTACCAGACAACATACTGTATCCAATTCCAAGCATTATTGCACGTAAACAGCTTCACCAAACAGATAACAGATAAACATCCATCCAGACTGCTGTCCTGAACTGTGTCATTGTGACTGACTTTTTGAAGAACATCTGGCAGACGTCTGGTTCTCCTCTCTCTCTCAGCTTTAGGATCCACTCTTGTCCTGATTCCAAAGCCTGTATCTGAAAGTGAGGTGAACATGAGCTGTAGATCCAGCGGCTGGTTTCCAGAGCCAAACGTCAGGTGGATGTCAGATAACAGAAAGCTTCTCTCTCCTGGACAAGTGTCTGTCAGTCGTGCAGTAGATGGGATGTTCTCTGTCCAGAGCTGGACGATCATCTCTCCCTCTGATACTCAACTCATCTCATGTTTACTGGTTCTCAACACTGGAGAACACAGAGAAGCAACCATTGACATCACTGACGTCATCAACTCAGGTTAGAGTCTGTATTCAAGATTTAAAAAGAATAGTTAACCCAAAAATGAAAATGATGTCCTCATTTACTCACTCTCATGTTGTCCCAAGCTGGTATGACTTCTTTCTGTGGAAAACAAATATCCTTTTTTCCTCTTTATGATGTAAGTAAATGTGGACTGGGGCAGTCAAGCTGCACAGTGACCAAAGACATCATAACAGTATTCAGTTGAACATGTGGGCTAGTTTTTAGAGGCCAAACCCTTTTTTTTTTTTAACTAAAATGTAAGTTTTTATTTCTCATTCAGAGGTCACATCAGGTCCATGGAAGGCACTTTTCATCACTTTTCTCATTTTACTTCTGTTGGGTTTGGCTGGATTTATCGTATACAAATACAGAGAGAAACGAACAGGTACAGTCTTATTTATAGATTTGAAAATATTTTAGAGACTTTATATCCTCATGGGAACCTCATGTGTTGACAATCATGTGTATTTTTTATCTTTTATGCAGCGAAGAATCCAGCTAAACAAAGTAAGTGATCCACACTTATTTAACGTCTAAAAACAGTTTACAAAAATTCAGTTTACATTTCATATGGGCTCCAACAGTGAGTGTTTAGACTATATCATCAGGACCAAAGTGAAGATGTGGTCTGACTTTAAACACACACATTTATTTATTAGGATGAATTGTATCAGTATCATAATGCACATTTACAGTTGTTGATGATGGGGAATGTCTACAACCTTTTAAAAGCATAATTTAGTGTGATTTTACAAAGCCTGGAGCATTTTCAGAATGAATTCTTAAAATGTAACATTCTGGAAAAATGGAGAAACTAAGAGAAGAAAAAGGGATGAAGAAATTACAAGTTATTTGTTCTTTGAATACTTCTATAAGAGTAGTAAGTGACAAAGAAACGAATTAAACCTCTGCTAAGCCCTGCCTTAAAAATGTTTCTGACCAATCCCACCATAGCAACGGTTGTCTTCCACTATTTTTATCAAAGCATTTGCTATTTTCTAAATGAGTCAATGGGAATCGTGTGTGTTTGAGTAGCTTTAAGCAGAATTTTATACTGTAGAAATGAAAGAAAAATATAAAATATTTGATAGTAAATAAAGAGTTCACAACATTATAGTGTGTGCTATGACATTTACATTTATTCATTTGGCAGACGCTTTTATCTAAAGCGACTTACAAAAGAGGAATCATAAGTGAGTCATCTTAAGGAGACTGTGGTATGAAAAGTGCCATATTACAAAGTTTCACTAGCATCAGAACAGTAGTATCCAAGACAGATTACAATGCAAAAAATAAATAAATAAATAAATAAAATGTGCATAATTGACATGAAAATAATGTCACAATATTAAATATCTTATTGTCCTACATAATAAGCTTAATTTTCTTTCAATAACAAATTTATTTTTCCTTTTGTCTTTTGATTTTGTGGAGATATCCAGACATGGTCTCGAAAGCCTTTGTGAAATTTACCTCCATTAAAAAATATTAAAAACATTTTGTTCTTTGTGTAAAAAATATTTTTAAGTCCTCTCTCTTTATCTTTCTATATATTGCCTCAAAACAGCACTTGCAGTTTCTCTAAAACCTCAAATTATTTTATTTGTTTCATTTTAGTTGAGGGAGACATCAATATGGAAGAACTGAGAAAAAATGCAGGTATGATATTTCTGTTAATATATGTATATATTTTCTCACACAAATGAGTTTCAGATGAAGAATAATTTTTGTTTTACATGGATTTATTTTTCCTCAGTTCAGATCACTCTCGACCGTGATACTGCTCATCCAGATCTGAAGATTTCTAAAGATCTCAAATCAGTCAGAGATCCCGAAAGATACGAGGTTAAGAATGAGGGATTTCCATATGAACTGTGTGTATGTGGAGCACAAAAATTCAGCTCTGGTCGACATTATTGGGAGGTCGAGTTGGTGCAAAACAACGTACCTCCCAAGAATTACTGGTTGATTGGCGTGATGAAAGATGGTAATTTTCGCACAAAAGACAAAACTCATTTAACTCCATCAAATGGTTTCTGGTTCTTGTTTTCAGATGGTTCAAATGGTTTTCACACTAACACTGATCCACAGATAACTCTGTCACTGTCCTTCAGACCCGAGCGATTGGGTGTTCTGTTAGATTGTGACAACACTCAACTGTCTTTTTACAATGCTAAACACTGTCAACATCTCCTCACCATCAACACCAAATTCTCTGGATTAGTTGTGCCTCTATTTAATCCAGGTGTAGGAGATCAGGGTCCATTAAAAATTCTGGATGTTTCAGAACCTGTAGAATCACCTGATACTAATGAACCTTTACTGGATAAAGACTCAGAAGCTTGATCAATCCACTCACTGATTCTTGTTAAAGAGAGTTAAAATACCAATTTAAGTGCAACTCTGTGGACATTTCACTCCAAAACGGGAACTTACAAGTACATTTGTAGTGTATCCTCTGCAGGGCTCCACATTACAGTGCATCCGGAATGTATTCACAGCGCTTCACTTTTTCCACATTTTATGTTACAGCTTTATTCCAAAATGGATTAAATTCATTATTTTCCTCAAAATTCTACAAACAATACCCCATAATGACAATGTGAAAATATGTGTACAATGTGTACATAAGTATTCACAGCCTTTGCTCAAGACTTTGTTGAAGCACCTTTGGCACCAATTACAGCCTCAAGTCTTTTTGAGTATGATGCTACAAGCTTGACACACCTATTTTTGGGCAGTTTCTCCCATTCTTCTTTGCAGGACCTCTCAAGCTCCATCAGGTTGGATCGGGAGCGTCGGTGCACAGCCATTTTCAGATCTCTCCAGAGATGTTCAATCGGGTTCAAGTCTGGGCTCTGGCTGGGCCACTCAAGGACGTGTTTGTAAACAGCGGGTCGACGTTGAGGAATTTGAAGTCCGGTTTACAGTGTGAAATTGCTGAACCAATGTCCAAAAGTGTTTGTCTGTCGTAGACAATAAGGCAGACAACATCCAAGACAAAAAAACCCAAAACAAAACAAAAAAAAAACATAAGAATTGTGAACAAAACAAACGAAACACTACTATGTTGTGTCGGAGCTCGCAACACAGCAGCCATACTTGGCGCCATGTGCCTTTTACTGAGGAGTGGCTTCCGTCTGGCCACTCTACCATACAGGCCTGATTGGTGGAGTGCTGCAGAGATGGTTGTTCTTCTGGAAGGTTCTCCTCTCTCCACAGAGAAATGCTGGAGCTCTGTCAGAGTGACCATCGGGTTCTTAGTCACCTCCCTGACTAAGGCCCTTCTCCCCCGATCGCTCATTTGGCCGGGCGGCCAGCTCTAGGAAGAGTCCTGGTGGTTCCAAACTTCTTCCATTTACGGATGATGGAGGCCACTGTGCTCATTGGGGCCTTCAATGCTGCAGACATTTTTCTGTACCCTTCCCCAGATCTGTGCCTCGATACAATCCTGTCTCGGAGGTCTACAGACAATTCCTTGGACTTCATGGCTTGGTTTGTGCTCTGACATGCACTGTTAACTGTGGGACCTTATATAGACAGGTGTGTGCCTTTCCAAATCATGTCCAATCAACTGAATTTACCACAGGTGGACTCCAATCAAGTTGTAGAAACATCTCAAGGATGATCAGTGGAAACAGGATGCACCTGAGCTCAATTCTGAGTGTCATGGCAAAGGCTGTGAATACTTATGTACATGTGATATTTTTCGTTTTTTATTTTTAATAAATTTGCAAAGATTTCAAACAAACTTCTTTCACATTGTCATTATGGGGTATTGTTTGTAGAATTTTGAGGAAAATAATGAATTTAATCCATTTTCGGAATAAGGCTGTAACATAACAAAATGTGGAAAAAGTGAAGCGCTGTGAATACTTTCCGGATGCACTGTACATATGGAAAGAGAACCATCAGAATGAAAACTTTGATATTGATATTAAAACACTTTCATAAATATCTTCTGACAGGAAATAGTAGTTATGTTTCTTTGAAAGATGTATATTTATCTCAAGTTTCATATTATTTTAATCTATATGACTTACTCAGTTATTGAGTTTGTTTTAGGGGTGCGGAGTGATAATATGGCGTTATACGTTTGATCAAATAAAGAGAAAATCAAATGAAATGTTAAACTGCTGTTAAGAAGATTATAGTGATAATCTGATTAATTTCTAAGTGAAAATGATTATTTCAGTTTTTAAAACTATTGGCAGCTAAAATGTGTTTTGTAACGTCACATGTACAAACTAAATGCATCACTTCCTATTTTTAATTCTTGTTATTCTAGCAAATTTATTTGTATTCAACATTTTTATTCTCAGCTGCCTGCTAAAATAATAATCACAATATATAACAATATAAAGTTACTTTGTGAGTAAATGTGTGGCAGTTTATTCAGTGTGTGTAAAACGGATCTGTGTTGAACTGTCAGTGTTTTATAGTTCTGTATGTTTATGTTATAAATGTGTAATTAAAACTCACCTCAATACTCACAACATAACTGCCATTGTGTGCTTGACAAATTCAAATGTGTGTTTTTGTTTATTTTATTTTATTAATGTTTTAAAAACATTTCTAATCATTTGTTTTGACTTGTTTTTAATTTTGTCTTATTTAATCTGATGTTAATTGTGCAGTACTTTGCTCTACTCTGTAGTTTTTCAAGTGCTTTATAAATAAACTTTTATAAAATATTTTGATGTACAGGAGATCTGACTGATGAACGCATCTTAATCTTTCTGTTGTGCCAAATTTAAAAGGAAAAGTTTCTGTTTTTTGAAATGCATTTCTTGTAATGTTATTTTAATAAAATACACAATGGTCTATATATAATATAATATATTATCTTGCATTTCTCTAATAAAACAATTTATGCTCTGCTAAGTGCTGCCTACTCACAAACGTTTAAAATCATAAAATGCATTAAATAACATGAAAGTTCTCGGTTACTGTTGTAACCATTCCCTGATGGAGGGAACGAAACGTTGTGTCGATGTAGTGACACTAGGGTCGCCTTTGGGAGCCCCAAACACCTCTAATCTTTGAGAAAAGGCCAATGAGAATTGCCAAGTGGAATTTGCATGCCACTCCCCCAGACATACGGGTATAAAAGGAGCTGGCTCGCAACCACTCATTCAGGTTTTGTGCTGAGGAGCCGAGACAAGATCCCGGCCATTTCAGCGGATAGTACCGCATTGTGGCAAGAGGGACACAATGTCTCATTCCCTCCATCAGGGAATGGAGGTTACAACAGTAACGAGACGTTCCCCTTCTGTCACTCATTCGACATTGTGTCGATGTAGTGACACTAGGGGTCCCTATAGAAAAACGCCACAACAGCTGGACCATGTTACATGAACTGCCGATGCAGGTGCAAGCAAGCTGCTGCGTGCGTAATAGCAGGTGCATCAGTCCACACTTAACCTCCTCCAGTGCCCCACAAGATGCCATGTAGTTCCCCACATCCTGGGGGGGAAACAACATAACTAGCATGGGAGCAGGCCGCACCAGCCGTGGCCTTTTCTCTCTATGTTTCTCTCCACAGAGTATTAGATTCGGCTGGGGCCATCTAACGCTATTATACGCATTGGGGAAGGTGTTCTTTCCCTTTCCTATTCTTTCAGGGGGAAAAGACCCCACGGAGACCACATCCTGCCCGAAGGGGAGGTAACATGTGGCAATACGTCACGTGGGCTCACCAGCCACACATGGAAGAGGCATGGTGGTAGGTCCTGCCTTAAAGGGGAGGAGCTCTACAACACAGCGACCGGGGGCAGAGAGGGCTCTGACCAAGGGAGACGCGGGTCTGCCAACAGGGAGACCATACCACGGAAAATACATCATAGGGGGTTACCGGAGTAACCGGCACCTGTGGAGAACCTACCCCAGTACAAGGCATATTAGCACACGTACTGGTTCCAGCTGCGAATTCCTCCACCGAATTCGTGAGCTAGGGAGGAAGGACATCCAGGGTTCACAGGTTCGTGAACTCGCATGGGAGAAGATGTGCATGTCTTCGCCTCACGGAGGGGAAAGGCGCTATACAAAAGCGATACATCTGGCCAGGTGTTCCGTATTACCAAACTTACCTGTTCGTACCTGACAAAACACGGGATGAAACCAGCTCAACCCCAAGATTGTAAAATCTCACAAAGGTATTGGGTGTTGCCCAGCCCGCTGCTCTGCAGATGTCTGCTAGAGAGGCGCCATTGGCCAGTGCCCACAAGGATGCCAGACTCCTTGTAGAGTGTGCTTGTATTCCCAAAGGGGCGGGCACGGCTTGGGCTTGGTATGCCAGAGTGATAGCATCCACGATCCAGTGAGCAAGCCTCTGTTTGGAGACAGCATTCCCTTTCCGCTGTCCGCCGAAGCAGACAAAGAGCTGCTCAGAGCGTCTAAAGCCCTGTGTGTGATCCAAGTAGATGTGCATAGCACGCACTGGACACAGCAACGACAGGGTTGGGTCTGCCTTCTCTCGGGGCAGCGCTTGCAGGCTCACCACCTGATCCCTGAAGGGGGTCGTGGGAACCTAGGGCACATAGCCTTGCCGGGGTCTCAAGACCACATGAGAGTCTACTGGACCGAACTCCAGGCAGGTATCGCTGACAGAGAAAGCCTGCAGGTCCCCAACCCTCTTGATGGAAGTGAGCGCAATCAGGAGGGGTGTCTTCAAGAGAGGGCTTTCAGCTCGACTGACTCTAGCAGCTCAAACAGGGCTGTCTGAAGGCCCAAGAGACCACAGAGAGATCCCATGAGGGAAAGAGGCATGGCCTAGGAGGATTCAGGATTCAGGAAGAACACCAACTCATGAACAAACGCCACTTCAGGGCATAAAGCTGCCTCATAGAGGGAGCCCTGGCCTGAGTGATCGTGTCTACCACTGCTGGTGGTAGGCCACTTAGGTCTTCCACGTCCCACCCTAGGGCCAGACACGGAGGTTCCAGAGGTCTGGGCACGAGTGCCAGGTGGTGCCCCATCCCTGAGAGAGGAGGTCCTTCCTCAGGGGAATCTGCCAGGGAGGGGCTGTCGCGAGGAGTGTGAGATCCGAGAACCAAGTCTGAGTGGGGCAGTACAGCGCCACGAGGATGACCTGTTCCTCGTCCTCCCTGACCTTGCACAGGGTCTGTGCAAGTAGGCTTACTGGGGGGAACGCGTATTTGCGCAGCCCCTGGGGCCAGCTGTGTGCCAGTGCATCTGTCCCAAGGGGGGCTCCCATCAGGGAATACCAGAGCAGGCAGTGAGAGGATTCCCGGGAAGCGAACAGGTCTACCTGTGCTTTGCCGAATCGACTCCAAATCAGCTGGACCACCTGGGGGTGGAGTCTCCACTCTCTGCTGAGCATTGCCTGCCACGAAAGCGCGTCCGCTGTGGCGTTGAGGCTGCCCGGGATATGAGTGGCCTGCAGCGACCTCAGCCTCTGCTGACTCCAGAGGAGGAGATGGCGGGCGAGTTGTGACATGCGACGAGAGCGTAGGCCACCTAGTCTATTTATATATGCTACTGTCGCTGTGTTGTCTGACCGGACCAACACATACTTGCCCCGGATCAATGGCAATAGCCTCTGCAGGGCAAGCAGTACAGACAGCAACTCGAGGCAGTTGATGTGCCAACACAGCCGTGGTCCTGTCCAGGAGCCAGCGGCTGCATGCCCTTTGCACACGGCACCCCAGCCCAACTTGGAGGTGTCTGTGGTAACCACGATGCAATTGGACACTTGCTGTAGGGGGACTCCTGCCCGCTGAAATGCAAGGTCTGTCCAAGTGCTGAATAAGTGGTGGCAGAGTGGCGTGATAGCCACACGACATGTGCTTTGGCGCCATGCCCATCTCGGGACTCGAGTCTGAAGCCAGTGCTGAAGCGGTCTCATATGCATCAACCCGAGCGTTGTGACTGCCGCCGAGGATGACATATGCCCCAGGAGCCTCTGAAAGTGTTTCAGTGGAACCACTGTCTTCCGCCTGAATGACTTCAGGCAGTTCAGCACCAACTGCACGCATTTGCTTGTGAGGCATGCTATCATCGAGATTGAGTCTAACTCCATGCCAAGAAATTAGATGCTCTGAACCGGGAAGAACTTGCTCTTTTCCCAGTTGACCCGAAGCCCTAGATGGCTGAGGTGCCTGAGCACCAGGTCCCTGTGTGCACACAGCAACTCTCGAGAATGTGCTAGAATCAGCCAGTCATCGAGGTAGTTGAGTATGCGGATGCCCACTTCCCTTAATGGGGTAAGAGGTGCCTCTGCCACCTTCATGAAGACATGAGGGGACAGGGACAGGCCGAAGGGGAGGACCTTGTACTGATATGCCCGGCCGTTGAAAGCGATCCTTAGGAAGGGTCTGTGACGAGGTAAAACCGAGATTCGAAAGTACGCATCCTTCAGGTCTACCTCCGCGAACCAATCTTGATGCCGGATGGACGCCAAAATGTGCTTCTGCGTCAGCATCTTGAACAGGAGACTTTGTAAGGCACGGTTCAAAACTTGCAGGTCCAGGATTGGCTGCAACCCACCGCCTTTCTTTGGCATGATGAAGTAAAGGCTGTAAAACCCTTTCCTCATCTCGGCTGGAGGGACAGGCTCTATTGTGCCCTTGCGTAGAAGGGTCGTGATCTCCGCATGCAGGGTGGTGGCGTTCTCTCTCTGCACCGAGGTGAAGCGGACACCGCTGAACTGGTGTGGCCGCCTGGGATTTCGCCACTGCAGTGAGACGCCCTCGGGTACAGGATCTTGAGCCTTGCTGGGGCAAGATGTGCTGTATCACCTCAGTCTGCTTCTTCACCGCCGAGAACTGCTGGGCAAAGTCTCTGTGTAGGACTCAGACTGGGCAGGCACACCCAAAGGTGGCAGCCCAGTCGAGTCCTCGGCATCCGACATCGCCAGCTCACAAGCCCCGAAGGAGACGTTAAGCTGGCCGTGAGGTGAGCTGGTCTCACCTTGGAACTTGACGGAGGCAAATGAGCGTGCTGGGGAACGGGAGGTCCGCGGGGATTTGCCCGGCGAGGCCGCGACCATTGGAGTCCCCACTTTGCCTCCAGCACCAGCCGGGCCAGCCTTATACCCATAGGTAGAAGGCCCGGCGTGGGGGGCGGCTGGAGTAGCTTTCCCTCTGAGGAAGGAAAGCTGTGACCGCAATGTTGCCATGGTCATGTTCTCGCAATGAGAACACGAACCATCCACAAATGCTGCCTCAGTGTGAGCGTGGCCCAGACATGTGAGGCAGTGCCCGTGGCCGTCGGAGGCGGAGAGATTACGACCGCATACAGGAATTACCGCTGAGGATGCCATATGCCCCAGGAGCCTCTTCAAAAGTTTCAGTGGAACCACTGTCTTCTGTCTGAATGCCTTCATATAGTTCAGAACCGACTGTGCGCGCTCGTTTGTGAGTCCAACTCCAGTACGAGAAAAGAGATGCTCTGAACCGGGGAGAGCTTGCTCTTTTCCCAGTTGACCCGAAGCCCCAGTCGGCTGAGGTGCGTGAGCACCAGGTCTCTGTGCGCACACAACACATCCCAACAGTGAGCTAGGATTAGCCAGTCATTGAGATAATTGAGGATGTGGATGCCCACTTCCCTTAGCAGGGCAAGGGCTGCCTCTGTGACCTTCATGAAGACACGAGGGGACAAGGACAGGCCGAAGGGGAGGACCTTGTACTGGTACGCCCGGCCCTCGAAAGCAAACCGCAGGAAGGGTCTGTGTCGAGTTAAGACCAAGACGTGGAAGTACGTGTCCTTCAGATCTACCGGCGTGAACCAATCTTGATGCCGGACACTCGCTAAAATGCATTTTTGCGTCAGCATCTTGAACAGGAGTCTGTGCAAGACCCGGTTCAGTACTCGCAGGTCCAAGATTGGCCGCAACCCACCGCCTTTCTTTGGTATAATGAAGTAGGGTCTGTAAAACCCTTTTTTCATCTCGGCTGGATGGACAGGCTCTATCGTACCCTTCTGTAGAAGGGTAGCAATCTCTGCACGCAAGATAGCGGCATTCTTGCCCTTCACCGAGGTGAAGCGGACACCGCTGAACCTGGGCGGGTGCCTTGTGAACTGAATCACATAGCCAAGTCTGAGGAGCCTGAGGCGCCACATCGAGGGGGCTCGAACCCCGTGGCCGAGCTGAGTCCAGAGACATCGAAGCACTTACCTGGCTCCTGACACCCACCATAAGATTGGTCAAGGAGGAGTGAGGAGGAACATCGTCCCCACAGTCCATCAGAAGCAACCCGGTGTGGGCATGTTTGTGCCACAGCTGGGCGCGCAGGGGCCTCCCCGCTGGAGTGCCAAACCTGCCAAAATGGGACGGTAGATGGCGGTTGTGACGACAGCCATGCGCACCTGACATATGAGAGCACCAGAGAACAAGGAAACCACTCTTTTGTTGAAGTTTTGGGTACCACAGCCTCTAGGGTATGCGGAGAAATATGAAACAAAAGATTCTCCACCGGGGGATGGAGTGGTCTGTTTACCAGCTCCGTAGGAGCTGGTCTCCTCACCCCTGGGTCGCTCGTCTCAGGGGTGCTTCGAAGGGTTCTTGGCGGCCGGCCGTGAGACGGGTGGCATCTGCTTCCTGTGGTGGGCTCCACGCCGGGATCTTGAGCCATGCTGGGGCAGGTTGTGTTGAATGGCCTCCGTCTGCTGCTTCACCGCCGAGATCTGCTGGGCAAAGTCCTCGACGGTGTCGCCGAACAGGCCAACCCCATTAGACTTTTTTCAAAAAGCAGAGATGTTTGGGGCTCCCAAGAGTGACCCCTAATGTCACTACATCGACACAACATCGAGTGAGTGACAGATAGGTAATGGCTATTATTCCCCACAAACTTTGCTTTTGTGACCAGGACAGTGATATTTTGAAATTGACCTATTTTCCAGAACATTCCAGATAGATTCAGTGCTGAGTAAACTTGGAGTAACTTCTAGAGCTTTCTAGAACTTTCCAGTAATATAAATAGTAGTATAAATACAGGGGCCTTAAGCCCATCAGTTCAGTTTATTTCCAGCTACCTAAGTGGATACATATCTGCATTTTTCTGAGATGGCATCAAGAGGCTGCAAGCATCTGGCAGACGCATTTTGCTATGTTTGCGGCCAATTTATCAAGACAAGAGCAAAAAAGTACTCTGTGGAAGCATCTGCTAAGATGTGTGAGGCCTACAAGGCATATTTCGGCATGCCTGTCGGGGATCAAGACAAACCCTAGGCACCTCATTTAACCAGCGAACACCTCAAAAAAAAAAAAAAAAAAACTCTGGAAGGTAAGATGGACAATTATTGCTCTGAATTTTATGTTATAAAATTTGTTAATTTTTAAAATTGTAAAAGTTTTTCATTTTGAAATGTTTTTTTGGGATGCCTTTGGGACAGCAAATCAAATGTCAATACAGTACAATACTGTACATTCTATATTTACTACTATATATACTTTTTTATATATTTTTATTTTTCATTTTTATTGAATAATGTGTATCTATATAGTGTGTATTGTATACTGTACAGTGTATGCTATTATTTGTATATTGTTGAGTGTAATTATGTGTATATCAGACGTTTAAATTGTGCTGTTAATTTGATGTTATTGTAAATTGGTACTGTCTCAGCACTGTCACGACTGCTATGTTGATCGGAACTGCACCCAAGAATTTCACACACCGGTTGATAGTCAGTTGTTAAGAGAGAATATAATATAATAATAATATAACTTATGACAGTCCGGTGTGAGATATAAGAGTAAGGGTAATAAAGTGCAGTGCTGATGTATATTGATCGTGGGAGATCAAGAGTTCAGAAGTCTGATTGCTTGGGGGAAGAAGCTGTCATGAAGTCGGCTGGTGCGGGTCCTGATGCTGCGATACCGCCTGCCTGATGGTAGCAGTGAGAACAGCCCATGGCTCGGGTGGCTGGAGTCTCTGATGATCCTCCGAGCTTTTTTCACACCGCCTTGTATATATTTCCTGGAGGGAGGGAAGCTCACCTCCGATGATGTGTCTGGCAGTTCGCACCACCCTTTGCAGTGCTTTGCCGTTGTGGGCGGTGCTATTGCCGTACCAGGCGGAGATGCAGCCAGTCAGGATGCTCTCTACAGTGCAGGTGTAGAACCGTGTGAGGATGTGGCGGTTCATTCCAAACTTCCTCAGTCGTCTCAGGAAGAAGAGGCGCTGATGAGCCTTCTTCACAACGACTTCAGTGTGGACGGACCATGTGAGTTCCTCAGTGATGTGGACACCCAGGAACTTGAAGCTGCTGATTCTCTCCACTGGTGCTCCATTGATGGTGATGGGACTGTGTTCTCTGTCTTTTCTTCTGAAGTCCACCACAAGCTCCTTTGTCTTACTGACGTTGAGGGAGAGGTTGTGCTCCTGACACCAGTGTGTCAGAGTGTGCACCTCCTCTCTGTAGGCTGTTTCATCATTGTCAGTGATCAGACCTACCACCATCGTGTCATCAGCAAACTTAATGATGGCATTGGAGCTATGTGTTGCCATCAAGCAGGGACACCAAGGCGCATTACCACAGGCGGGACTGGCCACAGTGGACCGAGTTATCTATGGGTAGGATCAACGTCAAGTGGGAACCACTGGTGGACCCCTGGAAGGTGCTGATGCCACCACTGCACATCAAATTGGGCCTTATGAAACAATTTGTCAGAGCTCTAGATAAGGAGTCGGCAGCCTTCAAGTACCTGCAAGACTTCTTCCCTAAGCTGTCTGAGGCAAAGGTCAAAGTCAGTGTCTTCGTTGGACCACAAATAAAGAAAATCCTGGAGTACAATGAATTCCCCAAGAAGCTCACTAGTAAGGAGAAAGCGGATTAGAACAGCTTTGTTGCAGTGGTTTGGTGCTTCCTGGGCAATCACAAGGCCGAAAAATATGTGGAGCTGGTTGAGACTCTGGTGAAGAACTACAGCACAATGGGCACAATTGGATGTCCCTCAAAGTCCATATCCTTGATGCTCATCTTAATAAGTTCAAGGAGAACATGGGAGCGTACTCAGAGGAGCAAGGCGAGTGCTTCCACCAGGATATATTGGACTTTGAATGTCGCTACCAAGGACAGTATAACGAGAACATGATGGGAGACTACATTTGGGGGCTGATTCGTGAAAGTGATTTACAATATAATCGTAAATCTCGAAAAACTACTCGCTTCTAAATCTTTTGTAGTCGTTTTTGTATTACTTTAGTATAAATACATGTTAATTTGGATTCATATGTTGTTTTTTTACTGACTTTATATGAACGAAAAGACACAAATTTGCCCGTTTTCTCATTGGAAATAGGTAAATTTCAAAATATCACTGTCCTGTCACAAAAGCAAAGTTTGTGGGGAATAATAGCCATTTTCTATACTTTTGAGGCTTAAGCAATTAGGAAATAACACTTACTACCCAGGAACAAAAATTGTGTTACATAATGTTATCATACTTGCAGACAGGGGCAGACTGGGAAGAAAATTCGCCCCGGGATTTTACATAGAAACTGGGGCACTAAATTTACATTAAATGCAGTGGCTGTTTAGTATTTGTGGTGTTTTGTACTTAAAATTAGGGAAATTATCTAAACATCCATGTTATTTACAATTTGTGTGACATATATGATTGAGACACAAAATATAAACACAATTACCTGAAATCTACCTAAAACTATAAGCATGTGACATTGTCGACTTCATAGCTGGTTAAATATGGAAAGAGAACCATCAGTCTTGTAACTGGTTTTGAAATGCACATTGATGTCTCTATGTTATTTTAACAAAAGACACAATGATCTATATATAATATAATATATTATCTTGCATTTCTCTAATAAAACAAATTATGCTCTGTAAAGTGCTGCCTACTCACAAACTTATAAAATCATAAAATGCATTAAATAACATGAAACTGTTTTTCTTAGTTCAATCAACCCCGAGGAATAAATGGAAATATGTTTGGTCTGTTTAAAGCATTTATGACTAATTGTATTAATATAATAATTCTGTGTTAAAGGCACTGCCATTACGACTGCGGCTGTAGTTGTTTAACACTAGATTTCAAAACTTCTGATTAGAGAACAATCCCCAATTCAAAACAAGGTTATTAATTCACTTTCACAATATATATATATATATATATATATATATATATATATATATATATATATATATATATTGTGGTTTTGTTAAACTAAAACCAATTATGGAATCCTGAGTTCATCTTTCCTTATGGTACATGGTAGGGAAGAGCTGGGCACAAACTAACACTTTTTGGTTTTCTTAAGTTTGTGTAAATGCACTTGGGGTTCAAACTGTTTTTCTTTTTTCACCTTAATTTTACACATGTACACGTTACACAAATATATGGACTTGTTTCAAGAATATAGCGTATAGCCAACTTTTTCTTAGTTTTCTTTTTCCTGAAAAGAAGGTGACTGAAATATTACAGCGTGACCCGTGACTATATGCCAGCTTAAAATCCCCCTCTAACAACTGTATCTGATCTAATTAAAATAAATAGAAGAGAAACTAAAATAGTATGTCAATAAAGCCATTTATTAACTTTGTCATATATAGGGTACTACAGGGCTAAGGGCCCCCCAAGTAAAAGGCTCCTTTGATTGTATTTTCTCCCAAAACACTAAATAGCATGAAAAACTACCACAGGACTTCCCTAAACACCTGCAAAATGTTTCTGTTCCATGAGATCTTTGTGTGTAATGTCTAAAGGTTCATTTTGAGGCAATTTGATCTAATATTTAATAATTTTTTTAATGTTGTAAATTTATGTAGCTAATGAAAATCCTGGAAATTATCACATTTATTTTGAGCTAAAATATGTATTTGTTATTTTCAGTTTTGTTCAAGGTGATTGAATCAAAAGTTTTTCAATAACTGTCCAATAAAAATTATTTTTAAAATTATTTTACCCCAAATAATATTTGGGATGAAAGTCTGCATCCCCCACCCCGTTGCTGGGGATAAAAGCCCCTATTAAACACATTGTTTTTCTTAAGTAGGGAGAATATATTTGTTATCAAGAATGTTCAAAGTGGGCTCACATTGACTGATCCAATCAAAATGGAGATTAATTTTTTTCTAGAATACTTGAGATATATTATTGAAATGTATTCTACCCCAGATGTGGGGTAAAAGGCTCTCTCACTACCTTTTTTTTCCCTCTGTCTTCTGTTGTTGAATACAAATAAATGAATTTCTTGAATATTGATACACTCTGGGACCATAAAAAAAAAGTACATTTTCTTTAAGGTGTGTCTTTAGCCCTGTTTTACCCTAATAGAGCAATCATTTCGACACTTGACAATGAATATACAACAAAGCCCAGCATTGGCCAAAATAATGCATTTCTCTACACAGTGTTGATTATGGCAACAAGTAAACAAATGAATTTTTGTCTATGAGTGTGGAAACATTTAAACTGTTGCAACTAGCCCGCATTAGTTTGTTCCCCTCTCTCCTCTACTTAACCCTTTCGCACGAACAATCACACTGGTTTGATCAGTCCAGAGTGGTCCCTGGGGTACGATCACACCGGTGTGATTAGTACGTTCATGTCTAATGTCATCAAATGGCAAATTTTAAAATTCAAATCTTCTTTCTCACTGTTTAGCTGCCACTGCTACAGAGTGGGACAGGCTAAGCAATTCCATTTACATGCCTAAAACAGCTGCTTGATCTTTCAAAACAATCTTTTCAACCACAAGATGTTTATTTTATGTTACAGACATTCAAACTAACACAGAATAATACAAATGTACTGCTCAATCCACACACTGTGTATAACAGCGCAAAACTCAACATATCAGCTCTCATCCTGCTTAGCTGCTACATAGAAAGAGACTGGCTAAGCACTTGTCATTTAGATGTCTAAAACATTTGCTAGAACTGTCTTTTTAAACCATAGAAAATGTTTATTTTAGAATCAGAATCAGAATGAGCTTTATTGCCAAGTATGCTTACACATACAAGGAATTTGTCTTGGTGACAGGAGCTTCCAGTGCACAAACAATACAACAAGACAGAGATAATAAGAAAATAGAATAAAAATAAAAGTGAATGTTACGAGCATTCAAGCAAACATAGAAGAATACAAGTTTACAGCATATATATATATATATACACACACATTGGTATATGACAGCAGCAAAAATAATAGAGAAAAACAATCACCTTTCAAACGTAATGTTTTATTCACATGAAACAAATATTATGTTGACAGGCTCTGGACTCTGAAGTCTGCAGTGCAATGTAAACAAACATGGCCATGGTCACAGCCTATCAATAAGTACGTTTATCTAGATAATAATACGATCATTATAAAAGTTATATAAACACATATGTTTGACATATTTGAGAATCTAATAACACATTTTTAATGTAGTAAATAAGATGTTTTGTATAAAAGCTAAGAATCTGAAATAAAGGACTGACAGTCAGGCATCTCCCCTCTGAAGTTCCTCAAACCACTTCCCAGGGCAGCAGGACCAGGTGGCACTGCAAGGTCTGTCTCTCCAGCACACGGAAGACAAAGAAGAGGTGCCTTACAAAATACATATGTGTGCCGTGCAACACTCCCTTGTGTGTTACTCCATACTTTGAGGAGTACCACACACTCAAACATTACTGAACCTATAAAAGGTTGTTTAAATGTTCTTTATAGTTAATATGTAATGTTATTTCATACTGCTTAGTAAATATTATTATATGTATAATGTTTTTGTTTTGTTTTTTTTGTTCTGAAATTTGTAAGTAGTTCTTAAAATTACTATGGTCTATGAAATTTGTATTTTTTTGTTTAACCATAACTGTAATAAAACTGTTAGCATTTCATCATTATGTCATTCATTATGCCACTTGCTAAAGCAGAGCCAAGTAACACAGTACTTCACATCGTGTAGACTCAGGACATTTACAACTTACAAGTGAATAACACTCCTTTCAGCATGTTTTTGTTCCTCTTCATGGATGAATCAGTGACGAAGTGGAAGGGTATGCTGGCATTTCATCAGTTTATACCTGGAAAAAGAAACAGATTTCACATTATTATTTCCCGTAGCCTCAATTTTGTACTCAGTAGTTTGAGTTATTAACACTTCAAATCTTAAGTCTATGGATATTTAAGAAAAATAAGTTCAGTGAACTTAAATATTTGAGTTATGAGCCCAAAACTTGCCATTTCAAGTAATAATTAATTAAGACAACTTGATTTTTACAGCAATGACCACTTTAGAGTTTACAGTGTGTAGTTAGAGACACTATCCTTCCATGCACTGAAAAATACCTCTAATTTTGTATTCTTCCACTTACGCTCCATTTTCTGAGCTGCTCTCTTGAGAGCATGAGTATGATCATTGTACCATGTTGCGGGATTTTTCTCTTTAACTTTTTTTAATCAACATATAGAAACACTATCTAGAGTGCTAGAGAAGACTGTATCCATATTTTCTGTGACCACATCGCTCTTCTGAACATTTTGGTGTACTGAGTATTTGAGACAAGTCTGGAGAATTATTAGAGAAGCTATCTTTAGTAGTTGAAAGAATAGTTCTGCCTGAACGATAACATTGTACAGATTGAGTGAACTTTGCTAAGCGCAGCATGCAAGAGACGAGGTAATGATCTGAGATGTCATTGCTCTGCGGCAGATTTTCTATATTATCAACATCAATTTCATATGACAAAATTAGATCTAGCGTATGATTTTGCCGATGGGTTGGACCTGTCACATTTTGTCTAAACCTAACAGAGTTGAGAATATAGATAAATGCTAATCACAGTGAATAATTTTTGTTATCTATGTGGATGTTGGAGTCACCGAAGATTTAAGCTCTATCCACAGCAACCACTAAATCTGACAGAAAATCAGCAAATTCTCGAAGGCATTCAGAATATGGCCCTGGGCGTCTATACACTGTTGCAAGAACAAAAGACAACAAAGATTTTTTTTTTTTTTTAACAAAGATTTATATCTGACAATGTCACATTAAGCATTATCAGTTAAAAGAATTAAACTTATATCCAGACGTTTGAGTGACACTGAAAATATCACTGTAAATTGTAGCAACACCTTAATTCTTCATCATACAAACATTCCCAGGTTTGTTTAATACTTCTTTAATAAGTTAGGCACTCCTTAGTCTGTAACGGTTCTCAAAACTTTACCCCCAAAATCTATAAATAATCTTCTACACAGGGTATGATCCCCTGATGGCACAGTGACAGAATGCTTAGTATTTAGCACTGTGATAAAATGTTTTAATAAAGCGGTTATTAAAATGCAGCTGGGCAGGTTTCTTTTAGATCTCCCTTTTGATGCTTCTCACCTAAAAGCATCTATTCACTTCCTTAAACCCATCTCACCCTTTCTTGGGCAGGCTTCCAGGGCATGATGCCCTGCCTTAGGTTACCTCCCCCTTCTTGCCATTGGAGAGTCTTACCCATCATTGGGTCATCACCTCTTGTCACTGGTCTCAATACCACTCAGTCCTTTAGCCAATCCTTAATAATTTGGTATCAGTAAACAGATATTTTCTTTTGTTTCAGGAAGTATCACCAGAGAACCATCACAGCCAATGGAACCATCTACAACTGCTTAAATATGGAGACAGTTCAAAACATTATTCAAAATTCAACAATCTATTAAAATTGTCCAAATTAAAAGTAAAATGCTACAATTGAACTCATTTACAGATCATTAATTTCCATTTAGGTTGTATTTCTGCTCCTTTAGCAAACATCACAAAAGACCATGTATCACGGTGGAGACTAACATCAGAACAAAACAAAGTAAAGGGTAGCCTCTGTCAAACTTATAGGAAGCTTAAATTAAAAACATCACCATAATTCAATAATAGTCTCAAGATAGTTTTTGACCTACATTTATTCTTTCAGATGAACGTTCAACTTAATCTCTTATCTTTAGTAAAAACACTTAACTTCAAATTGCCCTCTGAATATATAAAATCTTTAATCATGATGATGAGAGCTGTTTGAAGCTCTCCTTCATATCACTGTATCTAACATTATTGTCAAATCACATCATTTTCCATATACAATAATTATAATAATTCCTTATATTAACTGCTTTCAGACTTTCTCATCTTAAACCATCTTCAAGAAAACCTCTTCCAGAACTTTCAACTTACTCATTCCCTGCTTTCTTTTGTCCATTCAAACAACATACATCAAAAACGTCATGGTTACTGGTGTAACCTCCGTTACCTGATGGAGGGAACAAGACATTGTGTCGATGTAGTGACACTAGGGGTCACACTTGGAAGCCCGAAACACCTCTGGTCTTTGATAAAAGGCCAATGAAAATTGGCGAGTGGTATTTGCATGCCACTCCCCCGGACGTACAGGTATAAAAGGAGCTGGTATGCAACCACTCATTCAGGTTTTATGCTGAGGAGCCGATAAAAGGTCCGGCCATTTTAGCGGGTAGTTCAGCGTTGTGGCAGGAGGGACACAATGTCTCGTTCCCTCCATCAGGGAACGGAGGTTACACAAGTAACCATGACATTCCCTATCTGTCACTCACTCAACGCTGTGTCGATGTAGTGACACTAGGGGTCCCTATACGAAACACCACAATTAGCTGAACTGTGTTACGTGAACTGGTGGTGTGTGGTGGGCAGACTACTGTGTGCCTCATAGCCAGCACACCAGGTCAACACGTAACCTCCCCCGACATAGTTATGAGTGTCGAACGGCCCTTTTTGGGGACAGGTCGTCAACCCAAAAGATAGAGACAGGCTTAACCCAGTCGTGGCCTCTTTTCCCCTTCTTCTTTTCCACTCCCTAAAAAAGAAGGGGGATTATCCGACTTGGCCGCCAGGTCTAGTCGGGGGGTGTCCCTCCCAAGGGGAAGACACAGTGGAGACCACACCTTGCCCAAAGAGAGGGGGGGGGGATATTTAAGTGGAAAAATATGTCACATGGTCTTTCCAACCGTGTGGAGAGTCTTCAAGGTAGATCCTGCCCAATGGGGGAGGAGTTACTACAAACATGGAGACTGGGGTGGAGGAAAACGAATTAGTGGAAGATATATAATCGCATGGGGTTAGCCTTACAGGGAACCGCCACATGCGGAGCACCTACCCCAGAACAGGGCACTTAGTTAGTGCGTGTACTGGGCTGGCAGCGAATCTCTCTGAAAACTAAACTGCCACAGGGCTTGGAGGAAGTCTACCAGGGAACAAAGTTGTGAACACTACTGGGAATTAATGGCGCACGTCTTCAGCTCCAAGGGAGGTGGAAAGTGCTATGTGCAAGTGATACACCCGGCCAGCTATCCTGGGCTTATCCGCTTGTGTTGCATGCCACTACCTGGGATGAAACCGGTTCCACCCGGAGGTTGTAGAACCTTGCACAGGTGTTGGGTGTTGCCCAGCCCGCTGCTCTGCAAATGTCTGTTAGAGAGGCACCCCTGGCCAGGGCCCAGGGAACCGCTACACCCCTGGTAGAATGGGCTTGTAGACCTACCTATGGCATCAATGAGCCAGTGGGCGATCCTCTGCTCGGAAACAGCGCTTCCTTTCTCAGAGATTCTAAAGCTCTGTGCGTGATCCAAATAGATGTGTAAAGCACGCACCAGACACAGTGATGACAGGGCTTGGTCTGCCTCCTCCTGGGGTAGCGCTTGCAGGTTCACAACCTGGTCCCTAAAGGGGTGGTGGGAACCTTGGGCACATAGCCCGGTCAGGGTCTCAGGATCACATGAGAGTAACCTGGACCGAACTCCAGGCACATTTCGGTGACAGAGAACGCTTGCAGGTCACCTACCCTCTTGATGGAAGTGAGCGCAGTCAGGAGGGCAGTCTTCAAGAAGAGTGCCTTAAGCTTGGCTGACTGCAAAGGCTCAAAGGGGGCTCTCTGTAAACCCTGAAGAACTACAGAGAGGTCCGATGAGGGAACGAGGCGCAGTCTGGAGGGATTCAGCCTCCTGGCGCATCTTAGGAACCTGATGATCAGGTCGTGCTTCCCTAAGGACTTACCGTCGACTGTGTTGTGGTGTGCTGCTATGGCGGCAACGTACACCTTCAAGGTGGAAGGGGACAGTCTCCCTTCCAACCTTTCCTGCAGGAAGGAAAGCACTGATCTGACTGCGCATCTCTGGGGGTCTTCCCGACGGGAAGAACACCACCTAGCGAACAGACGCTTAAGGCATACAGGCGCCTCATAGAGGGGGCCCTAGCCTGAGTGATCATGTCTACCACCGCAGGTCCCGTCCAGAGTTTCCAGAGGTCTGGGCATGGGTGCCAGATGGTGCCCCGTCCCTGAGAAAGAAGATCCTTCCTCAGGGGAATTCGCCGGGGGGGGGGGCTGTCGCGAGGAGCATGAGGTCCGAGAACCACCCCTGGGCGGGCCAGTAGCGTGCTACCAGGATGACCTGCTCCTCGTCCTCCCTGACCTTGCACAGGGTCTGTGCAAGTAGGCTCACTGGGGGAAAACGCATATTTGCGCATGCCAGGGGGCCAGCTGTGTGCCAGCGTGTTTATGCCGAGGGGCTCTCGGTCAGGGCGTACCAGAGCGGGCAGTGGGGAGGATTCTTGGGAGGCGAACAGGTGCACCTGTGCCTGTCGAATCGACTCCAAGTCAGCTGGACCACCTGAGGGTTGAGTCTCCACTCTCCCCTGAGGGTAACCTGTCGTGACAGCGCGTCCGCTGTAGTGTTGAGGTTGCCCATATGTGAGTGGCTTGCAGCGACTTAAAGTGCTGCTGATTCCAGAGAAGGAGACGGCAGGCAAGTTGTGATATACAACGAGAGCACAGACTGCCTTGGCGGTTGACATATGCTACCATTGTCGTGCTGTCTGTCTGAACCAACACGTGCTTGCCCTGGATCAACGGCCGAAACCTCCGCAGGGCGAGCAGAATTGCCAACAACTCGAGGCAGCTGATGTGCCAATGCAGTCACGGACCCGTCCAGAGGCCGGCGGCTGCATGCCCATTGCAAACAGCGCCCCAGCCCATTTTGGAGGCATCTGTCATGACCACGACACGAGAAACGCCTGCCCGTAGAAACGAGAGGTCGGTCCGGCATGATGACCACGCGACATGTCCCGTGGCGCCATGCCCATCTCCGGACTTGAGTCTGGAGCCAGTGCTGAAGCGGCCTCATATGCATCAACCCGAGCGGGGTGGCCACCGCCGAGGATGACATATGCCCCAGGAGCCTCTGAAGTTTCAGTGGAACCACTGTTTTGTGTTTGAACGCTTTCAAACAGGCCAGCACTGACTGGGCGCGTTCGTTCATAAGGCGCGCCGTCAAGGAGACTAAGTCCAATTCCAAACCAAGAAAAGATATGCTCTGAACTGGGAGGAGCTTGCTCTTTTCCCAGTTGACCCGAAGCCCTAGTCGGCTGAGGTGTGAGAGCACCAGGTCCCTGTGTGCACACAACATGTCTCCTCCCCAAGCTGGAACGCCAAACCTGCCAAATAGAGTGGTGGACGGTGGTCGTGATGATGGCCGTGCACACCGGATATGTGACCCAGGGAACAAGGAAACCGCTCTTGCTGAGCTCTTGAGTACTGCAGCCACTTGGGCATGCAGCACAATTAAATGCAAAAGGTAACAAAAAGATGGAGAGATCTGCTTACCAGCTCCAGAGCAGCGGGTTTCGTTGTCCCTGGGTCACCCATCTCAAGGGTGCTTTGAAGCCTTTCATGGGTTCTGGGCAGCCGTGAGACGGGTGGCGTCTGCTTCCTGCAGTGGGCTCCACGCCGGGGCCGGGACGAAGGGGCGGGTTGTGGTGGAGCCGGTGCAGTCACCACAGGGCGATGCCCTTGGCAATGAGTAGATGGGGTGCGGGATCTTGAGGATAAGCCGGCTAGCATCCGTCTACTGCTCCATCATCGAGAACTGCTGGGCAATGTCCTGAATGGTGTCGCCGAATAGGCCCGCCTGGGAAATGAGGGCAGCAAGGAACCGTGTCTTGTCGGCCTCGCCCATCTCGACCAGGTTGAGCCAAAGGTGGCACTCCTGGACCACTAGTGTGGCCATCGTCCGCCCAAGAGACCATGGCGTGACCTCTGTCACTCGGAGAGCGAGGTCGGTCACCGAGCACAGTTCCTGCATCAATCCTGGGGCGGAACTACCCTCGTGCAGTTCCTTTAGTGCCTTGGCGGACTTGCAGGAGAGCCATGGCGTGCAGGGCGGAGGCGGCTTGTCCAGCGGCACCGTAGGCCTTGGCCGTCAGAGACGGCGTAAACCTACAGGTCTTGGACGGGGGCTTTGGGCACCCACGCCAGGTGGCGGCACTCTGCGGGCATAGGTGCACCACGAGTGCCTTTATCCATTCGGGGATTGCCGAATAGCCCTTGGCCACCCCACCATCGAGGGTAGTGAGGGCAGGGAAGCTGGAAAGATCGGGACCGGGCAATAAAAAGTGCCTCCCGCGACCTTGTCAGCTCTTCATGCACTTCCGGGAAGAAAGAAATGGGGGCGGGGCATGGCTTTGAGCGGCGCCGCGAGCCCAGGAACCAATCACCGAGCTGCGAGGGTTCAAGGAAGAGCAGAGGGTTCCACTCTAGCCGACGCTCGCGGCTGCCCGGGAAAGCATGTCATCATCTCCGCGTCAGCCTGTGACTGGGCAATCGTCCCCGAAGGGAGGAGCCCAGCTGAGGCTTCCAACTGGATGAGCCCGCTCTCTGATGCTGCGCTCGATAGCTCATCACTTTCGCGGGCTCCGAATAAGAGGTCGAACTCGCCGTGAGACGAGCCGGCGGACTCATCCGGAAGCCCGATCGGGGCAGACGAGCGTGCTGGGGAATGGGAGGTCCGCGGAGGGATACCCGGCAGAGGCAGTCCCATTGGTTCCCCAAATCTCCCCCAGTGCTAGCCGCGCTGGCCTCATACCCGTGGGTAAAAGGACCGAGGGATGGAGCCTCTGGAGTGGCTTGCTTTCTTACGAAGGCGAGCCCCGAACGCAATGTTGCCATGGACATGTCCTCGCAATGAGAACATGACCATCCACGAACGCTGTCTCCGCATGAGTAGTGCCCAGACACGAAAGACAGTGATCGTGACCATCAGAAGGTGAGAGATAACGAGCGCAACTAGGGATAACACACAATTGGAAAAGCATCTTTAGAAAGACGCATCTTTAAAAAGACGTTCTGTGTGTGCCGCTCTTTTAGAGAAATATACTCTTTTAGAGAAATATACTCTTTTAGAGAAATATACTCTTTTATTTCTGCCAAAGCGCCCAGGGGCATTCTCTGCAGTGCACCAGTGCAGAGGGGGGAGAAGCCGCTGAAATGCGCCGTCAGATCCAGCAGAGGTGAAAGAACAGTCGTGGGAATTCAGCTCAGTGAGCATGACCGTTCGGCTCTGAAGAGGAAATCTGAATGAGTGGTTGCATACCAGCTCCTTTTATACCCGTATGTCCGGGGGAGTGGCATGCAAATACCACTCGCCAATTTTCATTGGCCTTTTATCAAAGACCAGAGGTGTCTCGGGCTCCCAAGAGTGACTCCTAGTGTCACTACATCGACACAACATCGAGTGAGTGACAGATAGAGAACTGTAGAACCTTTCGGTAAGAAAACACTTTTTTTTTTTTTCAACATTCTCTTTACATTCAATACAACTTAATTTAGCCTTCTGTTTAAGCAGAGTTTTAAATTTACATCACCTATCTTATCCCCTCTTTTTCCCTTTTTTTTTTTTTTTTAAGTCAAATAACTCTTATGTTTACTTTCTCCCTTTCCTTACTCTTTCTCGGGAGAAGGAACTTTCATTCTATCTGATGAAGCAACACAAATCACCTTTTTAAACAAACAGAAAAGTAATTAAAAGTTTAAACAAAATAAAGAAATAAAGAGGCACAATGGAAATTCAAACAAATCTCTTGTGTTTTGCAATAATTGATAAGTAAAATACACTATGTCCTTTTAATTTCTCATGTCTCTTTTTTATATCCAAATGTTTAGCATCATCTAACAATAAGATTTTTCAGTTATTATTCTCATATACTTCTCCGCATTTCCTGACAAATTATTCCGTTAAATAGCAGAGCCAAACATCACAGTGCAGAAACTGTATGCCTCTAAACTGAAACTTTCATGGATTAACCTCAAAAAATAAAAATATTTGTACTAGACAAAGACACTCAATCAACTCTTTGTAGCAACCACTAACCTTTTTTTTTATAGTGAGGGTACTCTCTGGAAAATTTGGGGAGTAACCGATCCAATAGGTATCTCTAACTTTGCCATCAAGTTTGTAATATTTACCCTTCAACTCAATAAATCAGCGGTTAGATGCTGGATTTAAATTTAGACCCTCAGAGCAATTTAGACTTGGGTTTTGAACCCATGGATGGCAGTCTGGAAAATCATAAACCCAATTGGTCATATAAGACTGAAATCAATTTATCCAGAGAAATTTTAATCCACATTTGAAATGTCAAATCAGTAATGATTACCAGCAATCATGAGAGCAGGAGGACAAGTTGGGTAATAGCCTACATCATTTTCAGTGTTTTTTCTCCGGACTTCCTCCTGCAGTATTAGCAGTTTCAATAAATCATCTGGCCCAGCCATCTGCAATAGTGAGAGACTGGTTCCAGAATGAGTTAGTGAAACAACATACACATAATGATGACAACAGAAAGGGTAAAACATAGTTAGTATCAAAGACACACACAGAATAGATGCATGAATATGAGGCTATTTATAATGTTCAATTTAATCTTAATGTTTCTCCATGGGTTTCACCTGCTACCAATGACCATTTTTTCCTTGGCATTTTCAATAATTTTTACAATCAAATAGGTCCAAGATTTTTCTTAAATCTTCAAATCAGAACTTCTAGCACGAATAACATTTTCCATTTTATGTACTTCCAAAAGAAGAAAACTTCAAATTTATTAGATATCAGAGCATCTGAGCAAAACTGTTTACAATGTTTGCTTAGTTCTTCCTCCTTCTTGGAGGTTGGGACTTTATTTTACATTTTATCTGGCATGATTGGTCACATGAAAAACCCAAGAAAAAGCATCACAATGTTGGCAAGGCTGCCACACATGAAATCAGAAAACCAGATATTAAGAGCACAACTTCAGCAAATTGAAAAAACAGAGAACATGAAATGATCCAAATCATTCTTAATTTTCTTTCCTTTAATTCTATTCTCAAGGCAGCTCTCAGTGTACCGATCAATCAATGCCTTCACTGTGTATATAAAACAAGAAAAGAAAAGAAAAATAAATACCTAATCTAAACTAAAAGAATATGATATCTATCTTTTCTAAATTTGGGGCACCCCTGTCTGAGTGGAGACACCATGAGAGACGAGTTCTCCCATTCAAAGTCTTCAGGCGCCATTCTTAAAGAGTAAGGGGTCATAGGTCTCTGTTTATTCAGGGCACTAACATCATCTCACTCAATCTCTCCATCAGAGAGTCCCTAACAAAATAATAAACTCTACCTATCTTATTTTTGTTGGTTGATCAAATTTACACCGATAAATAGCAACTCACATGTAAATTTGTTCTCCAGTCATATTTAAACATATAAAATCAAAAACAAAACAAATAATCATGGATTCTTACATTTAGAAATCAAGTCTTTATAGTGTTTAATTTAATATTGTTAAAAATTGTATTCTCTCATAAACTGGACCAGACAAAATGTAAAACAGACACTTAAATGTGAAGTTTTCACATGTTAGGTTTACTTTTCATACTCAAATTACAAAATATAATTTTCTTATTAGTCATTTTCATCTTTCTTTTTAATATCTCTTTCCCATTTTCTTGACATCTTAGCATTTCCATTTGCTTAACCGTGGCAAATTCCACTCGCCAATTCCTATTGGCCTTTTCTCAAAGGTCAGAGGTATTTGGGGCTCCCAAGGGCGACCCCTAGTGTCACTACATCGACACAATGTCTCGTTCCCTCCATCAGGGAACGGAGGTTACGAAAATAACCAGGACGTTCTCAAACCTGTCCTGGAAGCCCCCTAACACTACACATTTTGGATGTTTCCTTAATCAAACATACCCGATTCAACTCTTTAGTGGAGCTCGTTAGTGGAGACTCCAAGTCTTAAATTGGGTGTGTCAGAAAAGGGCAACATACAAAATGTGCAGTGTTAGGGGGCCTACAGGACGGGTTGGATTACATGGATTGGGAAACTTCACTTAAATTTCCATATGATGTATTGTTATCTTTCTTTGATCTATCTTCGATTCATTTTTAGTCTTTTACTTTCAGATTCAGTAGGAAACATGGATGATTGTGAATGCAGGATTGTTCTGCTGGGTAAAACTGGAGTTGGAAAGAGTGCAACAGGAAACACCATCTTAAGAAGAAAAGCATTTAAAGCAGAATCATCTCAAGAGTCAATTACTAAAGAGTGTCAGAGAGAAACAGCTGAAATCAACGGCAGAAACATTACTGTGATTGACACTCCAGGACTGTTTGATACTAAACTCAGTAATGAAGAGATCCAGAGAGAAATCACTAACTGCATCTCAATGATACTGCCAGGACCACATGTGTTCCTCTTACTGATACCAGTGGGACGATTCACTCAAGAGGAGGAAAGATCAGTGAAGATAATACAAGAGACTTTTGGTGAACAGTCTTCAATGTACACCATTGTGCTCTTCACCAGAGGAGATGATCTGGAGAATAAAACTATTAAAGAGTACCTGGGAAGATCTGGATCTGCTTTGATGAATCTCATTGATCGGTGTGGAAACAGATACCATGTGTTCAATAATAAGACTGGAGACCGCACACAGGTTTCTGATCTACTGAAGAAAATAGACGACATGGTGAGAGCAAACGGAGACAGTTACTACTCATGTAAGGTGTTCAGACAGATGGAGAGAGCTCTACAAGAAAAAGAAAAGAAGGAACTGAAGGATAGAGTGAAAGAAGTGATCAGAGAGAAGGAAGATCTTCAGTCCAAATATAAAGAAGAGATAGAGAGAATGAAGATGATGATGGTGGAAGAGAGAAAGAGAAGAGAGGAGGAATTTAAAACAGAGATGAAGAGAGAACGAGAGGAATGGAAGAGACAGATTCAAGAGGAAAGACAGAGAAGAGAAGAAGAGGACGAGAAAAGGAGAAAGAAAGAACAAGAGATGTGGAATGAATATAATAAGAGACTTCAACAAGAGAGTGAGAGAATGAAGATGCTGGTAGAGGAAGAGAAACAGAATCGAGACAGAGAGATAAAGAAAAGAGAAGAGGAATTTAGAAGAAGAGAAGAGTATGAGAGGAGAAAGATGGATCAGGAAATGTGGGATGAATATTATCAGAAACATAAACGAGAGAAAGAGAGAATGGAGAGAGAGAAAGAAGATCTTTTGCTCAAACAACAAATAGAGAAAGAGAGAATGAAGATGAAGATAGAGGAAGAAAGAAAGAATCATGACAAAGAGAAGATGAGAAGAGAAGAGGGGTTTAGAGAGAGAGAAGAACAATATAAAAGAGACATTGAAGAAATAGAGGAACTTGAGAGAGAGATAAGAGAGGATATGAAGAGAGAACGAGAGGAATGGGAGAGACAGAAACAAGAGGAAAGAAGAAGAGAAGAAGAAGAGAAAGAACAACACAAATTCAGTTACCTTTATGATAGCAGTCCAAGTCCAGAGGGTAAGCACACAAACAAAATGATGACTAGCTCATTTTGAAATTAATCTGCAAATAATAATAATAATAATATTTTGGTAAGTGTAAGCAATAACCTGTTTATATTTTACTTGTATATTGTGTTTTCAGCACTATGTAAGGCAGATACAGTATAATGTTAATGTAGTATTGGTCTGATCCCACATTTAGGGGAGAATTCACTAAGAATAAAAGCGTTTGCTTTTGGCAACATAGAGTACGTACTTAATCTCTCTGATGTCTGGGGATTGGATAGATGGATTCATTAACTTCCATTGTGATGTTTATCCTTTAAAGGCCACATTAATTCTGATTAATTATTGAGCATAACGTCTTATCCAATTTTCATACATTTCGTTGTGTGGATGAGAAAGTGTTCAGAAAACGAAAACACAGTTTTCAAATGTATCCAGATTAATGTAGAAGTAGCCTAAATCTCCCTCTTTTGTGCAAACAGATTTTTAAGATGTACCTTTAGTTTAGGAATCTGTAAGACATAATGTTCAATTTGTACCCACAGCTTTATAACATGCACTCAAGGATTCATCTAATGCACAAGCTCTTAACTTGTTGACATTAATAAACTTTAAACAATTATTAAAACACCATTCAGATACCACAACAACTTACAATGGTTGATTTAAAGCTTAAAGAATCGTGACCGGTGGCTTAGGATCTCCTCTCTTAAGAGATTGATAAAGTGAACTTAAAAGTATTCATTTATAAATATATAGCCTACATATATAAATGAGGCTATATGCAGTATGAGGCTATGTTAGCAAAGCCCTTTACTGAGCATATATTGTAGATAATAATATTGTTAATATTTGTACACAACAACATCAACAAATGGAATTTTTTATTGTTAGATTCATTTTTTTTGGTTATCAGATATCTCTGTCAGGAAATATGTAATTTGATTCAATATTTAAATCAGTTAACTCTGGTTAATTAACTTGAGTTTATTGAATAACTTTAGTTGCGTCTTAAAGCGCTGTCTGGTTCTGTCTGATCAGAGATACATTCAACATGTTTTGTTTTAGCAAGCCAAGGGGATGGAAATTACGGTCACGCACACAGTGTTTTGAAGGATCTGTATCTCCAGCTTGTGGAGACAATACAGTTATTCTCTCTTACAGAGAAACTTGCAAACTTTGATGAAGTTTAAACATTGTTCTTTGCACAGCATAAGGTTATACAGCAATGGTAAAATAAAAGTATATGAATATAAAAAAGTACATGCATGTGAAATGTTAGATAGATGAATAAATGTATCAAGGAAATAATGTAAAAAGAGTAATACATAATAAACATATTATAAATGAAATACAAAAAAGTGCATACTGCTCTCTTGAATCCGGGTTAAATCAGTAAACAATACCCGTCACCTTTCAAATAACACACAAAAGAAGTTGAATTTAAGACACTCAGATCCATCATTATGATACTGTATATAATTGGTGTTTTAATAATTGATTAACAGTTTACTTTAAATCATCACCTAAGAATAATTACGTCTAAAGTCAAGGAGTTAAGAGTTTGAGCATTAAATGAATCCATGAGTGCAGTTTTTGAAGCTGTGGGAACAAATGGCAAAATTTAGCATTTGATTTACAAATCTGTGCTTACGGATTCCTAAATTGTGTGTACATATTAGTGGGCACAAATGATTAAACTGACAGAACACTTTACAAATCTTTACATACATATAATAACTGATAGTAAAGATGACAAAACTGTGCACAGTTTATCAGATCTCAATAAATAAATAAATAATGTTTCCTGACATTAGGAGAGTTCTGTAGAGTTTTAAGATTTCACATAATTTTCAGTAGCAAATATCAGTTGCATGGGGTCATGTCACGGAATCAGAAATGATACCAGATAAAGAATATATATGAGAGCAAGCTGCTGCAAGGTGCTTTCAAACGGAAGGCCCATTTTATTCACAAACTACTCCCAATGAGTTCATATTTATTACGAAAATGTCATGAATGAGACCCTTTAGGTGAAATAATCTATTTAAATTGAATGGAACTTCTCAATGGGGATGTCAGTAGTGCTGGTACTAGGGTAACAAGTCTCCACCATTACCTGATTTGCATACTTCCTTTAGTGAATAGGGTGCTAAAATGTTGCAAACAGCACATGAAAATCATTCTTAGTGAATCCCCCCTGAATGTTTAATTCAGAAGGTCAGAGAGGGATAGAAATGGTCATGTATTACAAAATTATTATATGAATCTGAACTGTTTGTCAGAGGTGTAGCCCAGCAGTCTGTGCGTGTGCTCATGGTGCTTATTTGTAAGTTAGATGCAAAAAAAGAATGACCCCCTTTTTTTTTTTTTTTTTTTTTTTTTTTGGAAAAACTCAGTTAATAAGTTTTCTCTGCATTTCAGGAAGTCTGATTCTCTCTGTCTTTGTTAATGTCTAAACTTAATTACTGTCATTTTCAGATGATGATTCAGGATGTCTGAGGATCGTTCTGATTGGGAGGAAAGGAAATGGAAAGAGTGCAACAGGAAACACTATTCTAGGAAGAAATGAGTTTCTGAGCCAATCAAGCACAGATTCTGTGACGACTGATTTTCAGAAGGGAGTTGGTGAAGTTGATGGTAGAAAAGTAGCTGTTGTTGATACTCCAGGACTCTTTGACACCATACTGACAGATGAACAAATGCAGGAATGTGTTTCACTGTCAGCACCTGGACCTCACGTCTTCATCATTGTGATGAGAGTAAATACCAAAGAGAAGATCCCCACTGTTGATCTGATAAAGAAGATGTTTGGTCCAAAGGCAGCACAGTTCTGCATCGTTCTCTTCACTAGAGAAGATGAACTTGAAGATGAGTCTATAGAAGATTATGTGAAGAAAAGCAACTCTACAGCATTCAAGAAACTGATCTCACACTGTGGAAACAGATACTTGGCTTTTAATAACGAAGAAAAGGAAGATTGCACTCAAATTACTCGGCTATTAAAAATGATAGAAGAGGTGAAAGAATCTAATCAATTCTTCACTAATGAGATGTTTGAGGAGGCAGATATTAAAAAGAAAATAGAAAAACTGAAAAAGAAAGAGGAAGAAATTCAGACTCAAATTGAGGAGTTAATAGTTAAAAAAGAGATGGAAAACACGAGAAAGAGACTGAAGGAAAAGAAACAAAAGACAGATGAGGAAAAAGAACAACTGGAGAAAAGGTTCAAAGAAAAAGAGGAAATTCTCAGAAAAAGATTTGAAGAGAAAGAAAAATTTGGAATAAAAAAACAAGAGTTAGAAGACCAGAAACAATCAGCAGAGGAAAAACTGCAAAAAGCTGAAAATGATCATAAAATAGAAAATATGAAAATAGAGATTGAACATCAGAGATCACAGTATGAAAAACAGCAAAAAGAAAGAGAAGAGGAGGATAGAAAGACAAAAGAGAAATACAAACAGGATCAAGAAAAGATGAAAAATGATCAAGAACACATCATGACAGAAATAAAAATGAGACAAGAAGAGGAAAATAAAAAGAGAAATTTGGAGGAACAAATACGGATTCAGGAAGAAGAGAAAGAGAGAAAAGATTGGGAGAGAAAAATAAAAGTGACTGAAAATGAGAAAAAAGAGATTCAAGAGGACATTAAACGACAGCACAGAGAATGGGAGAAGGAAATGAAAAGAAAGATGAGAGAACGAGAGGAAGAGGACAGAGAGAGAAAAGAGAAACATGAAGAAGAACTGAGAGGGAAACAAGAAGAACTGGAAAATATGAGAAAGAAATCTGAAAGAGAGAGAAAAGAAGAAAGACAAAAGAGTCTGGAGGAGAGACAGCGAGGGGAAGATAAAGAGAGAAAAGATATAGAGCAGAAAGAGAGAGAATATGAAGAAATGAAAATATATAATGAACGTCTGGAGCGAGAGAGAAAAATAGAGTATGAGAGAAGAAAACGAGAGAATGATGAGAGAAGAGAGCAGAAAAGAAAGAGATGGGAGATAACGATTGAAGATCTTAAACAGGAGCAACGAGATGAGATCAAGAGAAGAGAAAAAGATGAGAGAGAGAACACAGAAAGAGCAGAAAAACAGCATGATGAAATGATAAAGGAATATGATCAGAAAATAAAGGAGATGAAGAAACAAGAAGATGGAATAAAAAAACAAGCAGAGTTCATGGAGAGAAAAAAGCAAATCATTCAAGAGCTCATTGAAAATCTTAAAGATGAGAGAGCTAAATGGTGTTCTGTAATGTGAATAATTTGTATAATTTGGATGTTGCTAATCAATGAGCCAAATAAATGGCATTTGCCTTTTAAATTACATGTATTGTATGTGTGAAGGGTTGCTCTGTATTTCTTTTATTATTTCTGCACTAAATCAGCTATTCACATCAGCTCTTAAAGGGCCACTGTCCTGCAGATTTTAGCCCTAAAACCCCTGTCTAATCAATGATGCCATCTACACTGGAAGCGTGCGTTGTGGTGCATCACACCGACAGTAAACGGGTGTCCCGTTCCACTTTGCACTGTCATTTTCAACTCATCCTGAAGACCTTGATGAAGGTGTGTTTAATCAGGGTCTGAGCTAAACTGTGTATGTTCTCCAGAACAAGATTTGAATAGTCTTGCTTTAAAACGTCTCGGTTACTGTTGTAACCTCCGTTCCCTGATGGAGGGAAAGAGATGTTGTGTCAATGTAGTGACACTAGGGGTCACTCTTGGGAGCCCCAAACACCTCTGATCTTTGAGAAAAGGCCAATGGGAATTGGCAAGTGGAATTTGCATGCCACTTCCCCGGACATACGGGTATAAAAGGAGCTGGTATGCAACCACTCATTCAGGTTTCGCACTGAGGAGCCAAGACAAGGTCCCGGCCAATTCAGCAGGTAGTTCGGTGTTGTGGCAGGAGGGACACAATGTCTCATTCCCTCCATCAGGGAACGGAGATTACAACAGTAACTGAGACGTCCCCCTTCTGTCACTCACTCAACGTTGCGTCGATGTAGTGACACTAGGGGTCCCTATACAAAATGTCACAACTACTGAACTGTGTTACGTGGACTAGCGGTGCGAGATGGGCAGACCTCTGTGTGCCTTGTAGCCAGTGGTGTGCCTTGTTCAGGGTGGGACGGAGGGATCAACTCCAGCCCGACGCTCGCAGCCGCCCGGGCAAGCATTGCGGTCAGCTGCGCATGGCGTCAGACTGAACCAGCCCGCTCTCCGATGCTGTAATCGAAAGCTCATCCGCTTCGAGAACCATGAATGAGATTGCAAACTCACCCTGAGATGAGCCGGCGGTCCTATTGCAGAACTTGCTGGGGCAAACGAGCGTTCTGGGGAATGGGAGGTCCGTGGGGGGTTTCCCGACGGAGCGGCTCCCCAAATCCCCAAATCGTTCCCAGTGCTTACCGACGCAGCCTCAAACCCGTAGGTAGAAGGACCACGGCGGGGAGCCGCTGGGTTGGCTTTCCGGGGAAAGCCGCGACTGCATCCTTGCCATAAACATGCTCTTGCAGTGAGAACACGACCATCCATGAATGCTGTCCCTGCGTGGGCAGCGATAGTGGCCGTGGGAAGCAGAGAGGTAACGATCGCAACCAGGAAATATACACAAACGGAAAGCCATCTTTAAAAAGATGCTCTCCGTGAGTGCCACTCTTTTAGAAGGGAAATATACTCTTCTAGAGGAAGAATATACTCTTTTAGACTGCTGAAGGGCCCAGGGGCATTCTCTGCAAACCACAGATGCAGAGGGGGAGAAGCCGCTGAAATGCGCCGAAAATCCAGCAGACGAGGTGAATGAACTCGCAGTGAATTAAGCTTCAATGAAATAGAACCACTCGGCTCCGAATAGAAAATCTGAATGAGTGGTTGCATACCAGCTCCTTTTATACCTGTATGTCCAGGGGAGTGGCATGCAAATTCCAAATTCCTATTGGCCCTTTTTTCAAAAGATCAGAGGTGTTTGGGGCTCCCAAAAGTGACCCTTAGTGTCACTACATCGACACAACGTCTCGTTCCCTCCATCAGGGAACAGAGCTTACGAAAGTGACCAGGACGTTTAGTTTGCTGGTTAATCCTATTATGAACAAATTCATTCATGTGGATTGTTTTAATGCACATCTTGTATTCCTAATAAATTTAATTGGAGTTTATTTAGGAAATGTGTTTCCATCAAATTTTATGCACTTTTCTTCTTATCGAATAAAAAACATATCCACCTCAAGCGAGTGTATGTTTTTACATTTTGGAGATGTTATTCACATCTTGGTGTTTCCATCCAGCATTTTTTTATGGAATGTCCCAAAATGTGCATAAAAATAAGTGGTTGGAAACCCAGCTATAGAGCATTATTGACACCCACTGTTTGGACAAGTTTGATGGAAATATTTTTCAACACGTTTGATGTAAATCAACTTAAATTATTACCAGTGTTAAGGGCTGGGGATTATCTTTTTTCAATTTAGTAAAATTTAAAAGTTTGTAAACTAAAATTTGTTGTTTTATTGCAGTTGATGTTGATATGCTGTAGGGAATTAAACGTGTGTCATTTGTTAATGTGCATATGCTAATGGAATATTGTTTCTAAATACAGACTGAGGAGGAAAAAAATCGTTTGTTTTCATTTGTGTGCTTTAAAGTTAATTTAATTCTTAGTGGTCTTGATGTAAAATAGTTTAGTAACTAGTTCCACAGCTATTTCTAGTTGAGATTTCCAAATAATACATTCTAGTTCAATGAATATATATATGACATATGGAGTAAACACACTATTATTAATTGAAAGAATCTTTGTGCTAGGTTTCTAAATGTTGCACCAATTAAAACATTTTAGTTGAGTGAACTATGAAACTAGTTGAGCTAACTTACTATTTTAAATTGGAGTTCACTTTGAGCCAACTAAACAAGAAAAAAATCAGTTAATACTTTGAAGAAAGGAATTGAGTGAACATAAAAATTCTATGGAACTAGTTACTAAATATTTATTAATTGAGCTAGATTTTTTCAGTGAGTGCTGCCCGTCATTATAAAATTTATTATAGGCTATTTGTGTGTAACTTTATAAATGTTTGTAAATGCCCTCGTTAGAAATGTTTAAAGATATTTTCTTAAATATTAAACCTAATTAACCACATAATTACATATTGTTTTACAATACTTTTGTGCAAAACGATCTATTTCTTTTACACAATTGCTGCTTCCATAATCAGGTGTGCATTTTTAATATTTCATTTTCACAAATTCCTCTGCGGGTCAAGAGGAAAGCTTCCAGGATCAATGAAGACAGCGGAGGCCCTGTGTGGTCCTGTTAATGACAAGCATTAATTTAATATTACGAGGTTCAACGGGTTATTGTGGAGCGCAAAATAAGGATACATGTTGAAGATGCGCTTTAGGGACATTCACAAATCAAAGAGAGGTCTGCTTGTTACTCCCAAAAGTGATAACGGTAACAGCAATTCTACACAACATGTGGATCTACACGACGTGTGGTGCAGGTGAGAGCACCCTTGGATAGAGAGGAAGTAGAGATGAGGATGAGCAATATACAGATGATTTTTATGCATGGCAGCAAGTCACTGACTTTATTCCTCTCTCTGATTTTATACAGTTGTCTGCAACAATCATGCCACAAATAATTTTATATTAACTAATTAAAACATTCACCATTTACACAGACTGTCTATTTTATACATTTATTTATTTAAGGTATAAAACAGAGCTGCTGTAAGAGGAATCTCTGTGGGAGCGGATGGAACAGCTGGAGGAGGAGTCTCTGGGGGAGCGGGCAGAGTCGTGGAAGACCCTGAGAGCAGAGTCAACGTAGTCAGGAGCGCTGGCAGCGACTGGGAGTAGGAGCCCTTCTCTTCCGCTTCCAGACCAAGCCGTGAGTACAGCTGCGAGAGACTCGGAAGGCGGAGCCGTGGGAGGCTCGAGGGGCAGAGCCATGGTGCCCCCCCCAAAAAATTGCACTAGGGCTGAAACGGGCATGAACACTGGCTCTGGCATGGACGAGGCTTCAAGAATAGGCTCTTTGGCTGTGGCAGGCATGAGCTCGTTGGCCATCACCAGCTCATTGAGTCCAAGACGATAGATGTCCTTAAAACAAAGCTCTCCCCAATCAAAATCCTAGGCAAGACTACAGAAAAGCTCCATATACTCCTCTATGGTTTGGTCTCTCTGTTTGAGATGCAGCAGTTGCAAAACTGCTACATCCATAGTTGCGGGTCAGTTGTTCTGTAACGAATGCAGGAAGAAATTAAGAGAGCAGGATCTAAGTGCAGCTTTGATTTAATCAGAAAATGAGTCCAGAAACAAACCTTGGAAATCACCAAAAAACTAAAACTAAAACTCAGGAACAGAACAAACATCACATCCATGGGGGTAACAGGAAACAACAACTGACAAAAACACAAGGATATTAAATACATTGGGGCAAACAAAGTAACTGAGAAACAGCTGGGAACAATAAGGGCAGGGACCAGGAACAGAGACACAAGAAGGTAAACAAAACTTCAAAACTAAAAGTCTCTTAAACACCTAGTGACCACTAGGGCAAAAGCCTCACGTGTGACAGATTGCATGCAGCAGTGCGTTTGATCTTCACACATTTGCTCTGAGTGCTGCTTGAACTCTTTATTCCTGCAAAAATGCTTATGTTAAAATCCGTGAACTCAAGTTGTTCAACTGTGTATTGTGAAAAGTGCCATAAAAATGAGAATGAGACAAATGAATCAAATCAAATCACTTTTATTGTCACACAACCATATACACAAGTGCAATGGTGTGTGAAATTCTTGGGTGCAGTTCTGAGCAACATAGTAGTCGTGACAGTGATGAGACATATACCAATTTACAATAAACATCAGATTTACACAACACAGTTTAAAATCTAATATACACATAATTACACACAACACAATATACAAATAATAACATACACTGTACAGTATACAATACACACAATATAGAATACACATTATACAATAAAAAAAAGTATATATAGTATATATAGAATGTACAGTAGGTTGTATTGTACTGTATTGACATTCAGACTGTCGGTTGATAGTAAATTGTTAAGAGAGAATATAATATAATAATAATATAATTTATGACAGTCCAGTGTGAGAAATAAGAGTAAGAGTAATAAAGTGCAGTGCTGATGTATTTTGATCGTGGGAGAACAAGAGTTCAAAAGTCTGATTGCTTGGGGGAAGAAGCTGTCATGAAGTCGGCTGGTGCGGGTCCTGATGCTGCGATACCGCCTACCTGATGGTAGCAGTGAGAACAGCCCATGGCTCGGGTGGCTGGAGTCTCTGATGATCCTCCGAGCTTTTTTCACACACCGCCTGGTATATATGTCCTGGAGGGAGGGAAGCTCACCTCCGATGATGTGTCTGGCAGTTCGCACCACCCTTTGCAGGGCTTTGCGGTTGTGGGCGGTGTTATCGCCATACCAGGCAGAGATGCAGCCAGTCAGGATGCTCTCTACAGTGCAGGTGTAGAACTGTGTGAGGATGTGGTGGTTCATTCCAAACTTCCTCAGCCTTCTCAGGAAGAAGAGGTGCTGATGAGCCTTCTTCACAACGGCCTTAGTGTGGACGGACCATGTGAGTTCCTCAGTGATGTGGACACCCAGGAACTTGAAGCTGCTGACTCTCTCCACTGGTGCTCCATTGATGGTGATGGGGCTGTGTTCTCTTTCTCTTCTTCTGAAGTCCACCACAATCTCCTTTGTCTTACTGACGTTGAGGGAGAGGTTGTGCTCCTGACACCAGCGTGTCAGAGTGTGCACCTCCTCTCTGTAGGCTGTTTCATCACTGTCAGTGATCAGACCTACCACCGTCGTATCATCAGCAAACTTAATGATGGCATTGGAGCTGTGTGTTGCCACACAGTCATGTGTGTACAGAGAATACAGGAGTGGGCTGAGAACACAGCCCTGTGGGGCTCCAGTGTTGAGGGTCAGTGATGAGGAGATGTTGCTGCCCATTATAACCACCTGGCGTCTGCTTGACAGGAAGTCCAGGATCCAGCTGCACAGCGAGCTGTTTAAGCCCAGAGCCCGGAGTTTCTCATCTAGCTTAGAGGGCACTATGGTGTTGAATGCTGACCTGTAGTCTACAAACAGCATTCTCACATAAGTGTTCTTTTTTTCCAGGTGGGAGAGAGCAGTGTGTATTGTGGATGCAATGGCATTATCAGTGGAGCGGTTGATGCGGTAAGCAAACTGCAATGGGTCTAGAGAGAGAGGCAGCACAGAGCAGATGTAATCTCTGATTAGTCTCTCAAAGCATTTGCTGATGATGGGGGTCAGAGCAACAGGACGCCAGTCATTTAAGCATGTGATTTTGGATTGCTTTGGAACAGGCACAATGATGGACGTTTTAAAGCATGTGGGGACCACAGACAAGGAGAGGGAAAGGTTGAAAATGTCCGTAAAAACACCAGCCAGCTGGTTCGCACACGCTCTGATGACATGGCCCGGAATGCCGTCTGGACCCACGGCTTTGCGGATATTTACCCGTCGGAAGGATCGGGTTACATCCACTACAGAGACAGAGAGTGAACTAACCTCTGTAGCTTTGGCCGCGAGAGCTCTCTCCGTGAGGGCGGTGTTATTTCCCTCGAAATGAGCATAAAAAGTATTTAGCTCATCCGGGAGAGAGGCAGCGGTGTTCACGGTGGAGTTTTTATTCCTTTTAAAGTCTGTGATGATGTTAATTCCCTGCCACATGCTTCTAGAGTAGGTGGTGTTGAACTGTCCTTCAATCTTGTCCCTGTACTGGCGTTTTGCTGTTCTAAAAACTGGCTTGTTTATGCTCCTCCGCATTCCCGGAATTAAAAGCGGAGGTCCGCGCATCAAGCACTGCGCGAACATCGCTATTAATCCAAGGTTTCTGGTTCGGGTAGATCCGTATTGTTTTGGTCAGAACAACGTCCTCTACGCACTTTCTGATGAAACACGTTACGCTATCAGCGTAAAGCACGATATCGTCATCAGAGGCGGACCGGAACATCTCCCAGTCCGCGTGATCAAAACAGTCTTGTAGCGTAGAGTCTGATTGGTCCGACCAACACTGGATCGTTCTGAGGGTGGGTGCTTCCTGTTTCAGTTTCTGCCTGTAAGCGGGCAGAAGCAGAATGGAGAGTGGTCCGATTTGCCAAATGGTGGGCGGGGGAGGGATTTGTAGCCATCCCGGAAGGGAGAGTAGCAATGGTCCCCTCGTGTGTTAAAACTTATGTGTTGGTGGTATTTTGGTGCGACTGATTTAAGATTGGCTTTGTTAAAGTCCCCGGTCACAATGAACGTGGCCTCAGGGTGCGCAGTTTCCTGCTTGCTTATAATCCCGTACAGTTCCTTGAATGCCCGGTCTGTGTTGGCTTGTGGCGGGATGTACACAGCAGTGATAATGACCACTGCGAATTCCCTCGGTAGCCAGAATGATCGACACAGAAGCATAAGAATTCCAGATCAGGAGAGCAGAAAGACTTGATAGAATGTATGTTCCTCTGATCATACCAGGATTTGTTGATCATAAAACATACACCACCACCTCTGCTTTTACCTGAGAGGTCTTTTGCTCTGTCCGCTCGGTGCACAGAGAACCCCGCAGGTTCAATCTCTGTCTGGAATCTCAGCAGACATCCAAGTTTCTGTAAGGCAGATAATGCAGCAGTCCCTCATCTCTCGTTGGAAAGAGATCCGCGCTCTCAGCTTGCAGAGCTTGTTGTCCAGAGACTGAACAGATGAGAACGCTCGGCCCCTTTTCCTTTTGCTTTTCCGTTACCGAGCAACCCAGACAAAGGGCTCCGGTGTGTTTGTAAACAGCACGTCGGCATCGAGGAATTTGAAGTCCGGTTTACAGTGTGTAATTGCAGAACCAATGTCCAAAAGTGTTTGTCTGTCATAGACAATAAGGCAGACAACATCCAAGACAAAAAAAAACATAAGAATTGTAAACAAAACAAACAAAAAACTACAATGTTGTGTCGGAGCTCGCAATGCAGCAGCCATACTCGGTGCCATCTTGGTCCGAACAGATCTGTTCTCTCACCAATGCAGCCTGGACGTGAGGTCCAGGTGCTGACAATGAAACACATTCCTGCACTTGTTCATTTAACAGTGTTGGGTCAAAGAGTCCTGGAGTATCAACAACAGCTACTTTTCTACCATCAACTTCACCAACTCCCTTCTGAAAATCAGTCGTCACAGAATCTGTGCTTGATCGGCTCAGAAATTTGTTTCTTCCTAGAATAGTGTTTCCTGTTGCACTCTTTCCATCTCTTGTCCTCCCAATCAGAATGATTCTCAGACATCCTGAATCATCATCTGAAAATGACAGTAATTAAGTTTAGACATTAACAAAGAGAGAGAGAAATCCGACTTCCCAGAGAACACCTCTGACAAACAGTTCTGATATTATAATGTTGTAATGACCATTTTACACCCCTCTCTGACCTTCTGAATTTAACATTCAGTGTTAATTCACTAAGAATAAATTGCACCTGCTAATTGTGTCAATAATCTGCATGCACTGTTTACAACACTTATAGCACCCTATGGACTAAAGTATGCATGCAAATCAGGTAATGGCGCAAACACGCCCACAAAATTTGTTCTGAATGCAATCTGCACAAACTGTACAATTCCCCCATTTGGGCCGCTGGCCTACTGTAATATACGGTACTGTGCAAAGGCTTTAGGCACTTGCAAAAGCCACAACATGTATGTTAGATCCAATACCAACTAAGCTCTTAAAAGAGGTATTCCCTGTAATCTCAGAACCTCTTCTTAATATTATTAACTCCTCGCTATCCTTAGGACATGTCCCAAGAAACTTTAAAATGGCAGTTCCCTATCTGTCACTCACTGGACGTTGTGTCAATGTAGTGACACTAGGGGTCACTCTTGGGAGCCCCAAACACCTCTGCTTTTTTTGAAAAAAGGCCAATGAGAAGTGGAGTGGAATTTACATGCCACTCCCCCAGACATACGGGTATAAAAGGAGCTGGTATGCAACCACTCATTTAGATTTTCTCTTCGGAGCCGAGCGGTTCTATTAATTGAAGCTGAATTAATCCGCGAAGTTCATTCACCTCATCTGCTGGATTCTACGGCGCATTTCAGCAGCTTCACCCCTCTACACCCGTGGAATGCAGAGAACGCCCCTGGGCACTTCGGCAGAAACAACTAAAAGAGTATATTCTAAAAAAAAAAAAAAAGAGTATATTTTCTTTCTAAAAGAGCAGCACACATGGAACGTCTTTTTAAAGATGGCTTTCCGTTTGTGTGTTATTCCTGGTTGCAGTCATTATCTCTCCGCTTCTGATGGCCATGATCACTGTCTTACATGTCTGGGTGCTACCTACGCAGAGACATCGTTCATGGATGGGTCTTGTCCTCATTATGAGAACATAACCATGGCAACGTTGTGGTCGTGGCTTGCATTCATAAGAAAGCAAGCCACCCCAGTGGCTCCCCGCCTCGGTCCTTCTACCTACGGGTATGAGGCCATGCCGGTTAGCACTGGGGGCGATTTGGGGACCTCAATGGGACCACCTCTGCCGGGTATCCCCCCACGGACCTCCCATTCCCCAGCACGCTCGCTTGCCCTGGTCGGGCACTCGGACGAGATCGCCGGCTCGTCTCAGGGCGAGTTCGACCTCTCATTCGGAGCCCGGGAAGAAGACGAGTTATCGAGCGCAGCATCGGAGAGGGGGCATGTCCAGTCGGACGCAGAGGCTTCGACTGGGCTTCCTCCTTCAGGAATGGTCGCCCAGTCCCAGACCGATGCAGAAATGACAGACATGCTTTCCTGGGCGGCTGCAAGCATTGGGCTAGAGTGGAACCCTCCACTCTCCCCTGAACCCTCACGGCTCAATGATTGGTTCCTGGGCTCCCATTCCTTTCTTCCCGGAAGCGCATGAGGAGCTGACAAGATCGAGGGAAGCACCTTTTACTGCCCGGTCCCGGTCTTTCAGCTCCCCTGCTCTCGCTACCCTCGATGGCAGAGCGGCCAGGGGGTATTCGGTGATCCCCCAGGTGGATAAGGTGCACGCCGTGCACTTGTGCCCGCAGAGCGCCGCCACCTGGCGTGGGCACCCGAAACTCCTGTCCAGGGCCTGTATGTTTACGTCATCCCTGACAGCTGAGGCCTACGGTGCCGCTGGACAAACCGCCTCTGCCCTGTACGCCATGGATCTCCTGCATGTACACCAAACCAAGGTGCTAAAAGAACTGCACGAGGGTAGTTCTGACCCGGGATTGATGCAGGAACTGCGCTTGGCGACTGACCTCGCTCTTCGGGCAATGTAGGTCACGGCGCGGACTCTCAGGCAGGCGATGTCCACCCTGGTGGTCCAGGAGTGCCACCTTTGGCTCAACTTGGTTGAGATGTGAGAGGCTGACAAGGCACGGTGATGCCCCCATCTCCCAGGTTGACCAATTCGGTGACACCGTCGAGGACTTTGTCCAACAGTTCTCGGCGGTGAAGCAGCAGACAGAGGCCATACAGCAAATCCTGCCCCAGCGCAGCTCAAGACCCACACCCCATCTGCTCATCGCCAAGGACATCCTCATGCAACTACAACACCGGCTCTGCCGCAGCCCACCCCCGTGGCCTGGTCCCAGCATGGAGCCCAGCACAGGAAGCAGATGCCACCCGTCTCACGGCCGGCTGCCAAGAACCCGAGGAAGGCTTCGAAGCGCCCCTGAGATGGGCGACCCAGGGGCAAGGAGACCAGCTTCTCTGGAGCTGGTGAGCAGACCACTCCACCCCCGGTGGAGGGCTGGGAGGCGAATCTTTTGTTTCAACTGCCTAGAGTTGTTGGCAGTTCTGCTCGCCCTGTGGAGGTTTTGACTGTTGATCCAGGGCAAGCACGTGTTGGTCTGGACGGACAACACAGCAACGGTAGTGTACATCAACTGCCAAGGCAGTCTATGCTCCCATTGCATGTCACAACTCACCCACCGTCTCCTCCTCTGGAGTCAGCAGCGCCTCAAGTCGCTATGAGCCACTCACATCCCGGGCAACCTCAACACCACAGCGGACACGCTGTCACGTCAGGTTACCCTCAGGGGAGAGTGGAGACTCCACTCTCAGGTGGTCCAGCTGATTTGGTGTTGATTCGGTAGAGCACAGGTAGACCTGTTTGCTTCCCGGAATTCCTCCCACTGCCCGCTTTGGTACGTCCTGACTGAGGCACCCCTCGGTATAGATGCACTGGCACACAGCTGGCCCCCTGGACTATGCAAATATGCGTTTCCCCCAGTGAGCCTACTTGCACAGACTCTGTCTCTGTCTCCCTCTACGAGGCACCCCTATGCCTTGAAGTGGCGTCTGTTCACTAAGTGGTGTTCTTCCCGGCGCGAAGACCCCCAGAGATGCGCAGTTGGATCAGTGCTTTACTTCCTGCAGGAGAGGCTGGAGGGGCGGCTGTCCCCCTCCACCCTGAAGGTGTATGTAGCCACCATTTTGGCTCATCATGATGCAGTATTTGGCAAAGCACGACTTGATCATCAGGTTCCTGAGAGGCGCTAGGAGGTTGAATCCCTCCAGACCGTGCCTCGTCCCCTCGTGGGACCTCTCTGTAGTCCTTCGGGTCTACAAGGAGCTCCCTTTGAGCCCTTGGAGTCAGCTGAGCTTAAGGCACTCTCTTTGAAGACTGCACTCCTGACTGCACTTACTTCCATCAAAAGGGTAGGGGACCTGCAAACGTTCTCTGTCAGCGAATCATGCCTGGAGTTCAGTCCAGCTTACTCTCATGTGATCCCGAAACCCCGACCGGGTTATGTGCCCAAGGTTCACACGACCCCTTTCAGGGATCAGGTGGTGAACCTGCAAGTGCTGCCCCAAGAAGACGCAGTTTGCCTTGGTGTTGCTGTGTCCGGTGCGATCTATTTGGATCGAATGCAGATACTTGGAAGCTCCGAGCAGCTCTTTGTTTGCTTTAGTGGACAGCGGAAAGGAAGCGCTGTCTCCAAACAGAGGATCACCCACTGGGTCATTGACGCCATCGCGATGGCATATCAGGCTTAGGACATGCCACCCCCTGCGGGGTTACGAGCCCATTCCACCAGGAGTGTGGCAGCCTCCTGGGCCCTGGCCAGTGGCGCCTCTTTGGCAGACATCTGCAGAGCAGCAGGCTGGGCAACACCCAACACCTTTGTGAGGTTCTACAATCTCCGGGTTGAGCCTGTCTCATCCCGTGTATTGGCAGGCACGAGCAGGTAAGTTCCAGGACAAACTGGCTGGGAGTACCGCTTGCGCATAGTGCCTTTCCCCTCCCTTGAGGTGAAAATGTGCACTCTTGACTCCCAGTCGAGTTCACAGACTGTGATCCCTGGATGACTTTCCTCCTTAGCACTCTGGCAGTTGAGTTTGCGGAGAAACTCGCTGACCGCACAGTACGTGTGCTAATGAGCCCCTATACTGAGGTAGGTGCTCCACATTTGCTGGTTCCCAGAAGGCGACCCCATGTGATATCTTCTGCAATATTGTTTCCCTGACGGCAAACTTTATCTTCCTTGGGCAGAGGCCCCTCGCCATGCTCTGTAGAAACTCCTCCCCCTTCAGGTAGGACCTACCATGGGACCTCTCCACATGACAAACTTTCGACAAGACTTGGTAAGACCATGTGAAGTGTTCCACTCAGAACACCACCCCCTCTTTTGGGTGGGGTGTGGTCTCCGCAGTGTCTTCCCCTTGGGAGGGACACCCCCCGATGCAGACACTTATGGCTCCCAGTAACAAATTCCACTCTTTTTGGGGAGAAAAGAGAGGGAAAAGAGGCCTCGGCTGGGCTAGCCTGTCCCTATAGTTGGGCAGCCGACTTGTTCCTAATGGACCATTCGACGCTCATAAGAGCATTGGGGGAGGTTACGTGATGGCCTGGTGTGCTGGCTACAAGGCAGCCGACTTGTTCCTAATGGACCATTCGACGCTCATAAGAGCATTGGGGGAGGTTACGTGATGGCCTGGTGTGCTGGCTACGAGGCACACAGCAGTCTGCCCATCACACACCGGCAGTTCACTTAACACAGTTCAGCTAGTTGTGGCATTTTGTATAGGGACCCCTAGTGTCACTACATCGACACAACGTCAAGTGAGTGACAGATAGGGAACGTCCTGGTTACTTTCGTAACCTCCATTCCCTGATGGAGGGAACGAGATGTTGTGTCCCTCTGGCCACAACGCTGAACTACCCACTGAAATGGCTGGGACCTGGTCTCGGCTCCTCAGCACAAAACCTGAATGAGTGATTGCATACCAGCTCCTTTTATACCCGTATGTCCGGGTGAGTGGCATGCAAATTCCACTCGCCAATTCTCATTGGCCTTTTTTAAAAAAAAAGCAGAGGTGTTTGGGGCTCCCAAGAGTGACCCCTAATGTCACTACATTGACACAACATCTCATTCCTTCCATCAGGGAACAGAGGTTACGAAAGTATCCAGGACGTTATCAAACCGCTTATTAAGAAGCCACAACTTGTTCCTGGAGAACTGGCTAATTATAGACCGATTTCAAATCTCCAGTTTATGTCGAAAATACTAGAAATACTCCCAACTATGTTGAGAAATAGTAATATATGAACAATTTCAGTCAGGATTTAGGCCCCATCACAGTACAGAGACTGCACTTATCAGAGCTACAAATGACTTGCTCTTATCATCTGATCACGGCTGCATTTCACTTCTAGTGCTTTTAGATCTTAGTGCTTCCTTCGACACGATAGATCGTCTAGACTTGGCTAGAGAATTATGTTGGTATTTGTGGACTTGCATTAGCATGGTTTAGGTCCTATTTAGCAGACTGCTACCACTTTGTCTATGTAAATAAGAAATTGTCAAATCAACAAAAAGTTAAGTGTTGAGTACCACAGGGATCAGTTTTAGGGCCTCTGATTGTCTCCTTATATATGCTTCCCCTGGGAGATATTATCAAGAATCATGGAATAAGTTTCCATTATTATGGCGACGATACCCAATTGTATATTTCTTCGAAACCCGACTAAATTTCACAATTCTCCAAATTAGCAGAGTGTATCAATGAAATCAAAGATTGGATGGCCAGAAATTTCCTTCTACTCAATTCTGACAAAACAGAGCTACTAATTATTGGACCAAAAACCTCCTAAAATAAGCAGCTAAAATATAATTTGACTCCCGATGGATGTACTGTTACATCATCTTCTACAGCGAAGAACTTAGGTGTTATATTTGATACCAATCTGTCCTTTGAAAATCAAATTACCAATGTTTGTTGAATAGCATTCTTCCACCTGAGAAATATTGCTAAATTACGACACTTGCTCTCTGATGCCAAAAACCTAATTCATGCGTTCATGACCTCAAGACTTGGTTATTGTAATGGATTACTGGGAGGATGTCCTGCAAGTTCAATAAATAAACTTCAATTGGTTCAAAATGCAGCAGCCAGAGTGCTGACTAGAACCAAGAAATTCAGTATGATCATATTAGCCCCATTTTATCATCGTTACATTGGCTACCTGTTAAATTTTGTATTAATTTAAAAATTCTGTTAACTACATACACCATTGGACTTCAAAGACATTAGTCATTAATCTTACAGTTCATACAAAATCTTTGTTTAAACACTGGCCCTTAACACTTACTTAGTTTAATAATTTTAAACCATGACTTGCACTGCACATAAATAAGTAATGACTATATATTCATGCTGTTAGCCAGAGGGGAACTGGCCCCCACAGTGAGTCTGGTTTCTCCCAAGGTTATTTTTCTCCATTAATCAACATCTTATGGAGTTTTGTGTTCCTTGCCACAGTCGCCTTCAGCTTGCTCACTGGGGGTCTAAATACAATTATTATTTAATTACTTATTTTTATACACAATTTACAATCATATTTAATCAGACTACACAATGATGACTCTAAGACTTTATAGATATTATGGTTTCATTTATTGTTAATGTATGATTTTCTGTAAATCTGCTTTGAAAAAATGTGTGTTGTGAAAGGCGCTATACAAATAAAAATGACTTGACTTGACTTAATCATATCAAAGATTGGAAGGCTAGAAATTTCCTACTCAATTCTGACAAAACTGAGGTACTAATTACTGGACCAAAAACATCAAAAAATAAGCTGCTAAAATACAATTTGTCTCCTGATTACATTTTTTATTAATTTTAAAATTCTGTTAACTACATACAAAGCTTTGAATGGTCTAGCTCCAAAGTACTTAAGTGACCTTCTACCACGCTATATTCCATCACGTTCATTACGATCACAAAATTCTGGCCTGTTAATAGTTCCTAGAATATCAAAATCCACAAAAGGAGGTAGATCCTTTTCCTGTTTGGCTCCTAAACTATGGAATAGTCTCCCTAACACTGTTCGGGATGCAGACACACTCGCTGAGTTTAAGTCTAAACTAAAGACTCAACTATTTAGCCAGGCATACACCTAATTTATCCATCAACTCACAATTAGGCTGCTTTAGTTATGTCTGCCGGAACCAGAAACATCCATCATGATCTATAACTCTGCATAAAATGGAATGGCATCTACGCTAATATTATTCTATTTGTTTCCATGTCTCAACCTCAGGACTCCTATCCCGAGGTCTCCAGAACCAGCCGTGTCTCTGAGTGATGATGACTAAATGCAGCCCGTTCCAGCCATACTTCAGTCTATTACGATGTACTTCAGAGGATGAACTGATGCCAACTCCAACCATAAGATATGGGATAATTAGTATACCATTGCCTGAACCTTGGACTTAGGATAGACTTCACCGAACTTCAAAATCCACAAAAGGAGGGAGATCATTTTCATATTTGGCTCCTAAACTATGGAATAGTCTTTTAACCCTTACCAGCCAGAGCATTTAAATTTGGGAACAATTATTCCCATGGTTCCTGTCTCAATATCTTCACCGTCCAATCACCGATTTTATTTCTGAAAACTGCCAGATACTCATGACAATATAAGCTAAAAGCACATATGATTGGTTAAGGGGTTACTGGGCGTGAATAATAAATGTATCATCATCAGCGTCATCCTCCATTTGCCTGAGCTGAGCCAGAGAGGATACGCTGGGAGATTACCTCCAATGTTGGATTTACTGCTTCAAATTGAAAACTGAGGCGATCTTTTGAGGTAAGACAAGTTATTTAACATGTGTTGTCAATATTGTCTATTGAAAGTCAAAACATTTTAGTTACAAAGCATTTATTTGTAGGAGTAACACCAGTTATTTCTGGAAAAAATGACATGACCGTCGGCGTTCATCGGACAGGCAGCTAGCCTCTATTTTTAAGCAAATTTCTGTGAAACTTGCTAAATAAATATTAGCAATACTATGTACATTTTTAGCTAAATATCAATAACTTTTTTGGCCAATTTTGTCACTTGTGGAAGATAGTCAAACCTTTTTAGTTATAAAGCATTTATTTGCACTTGCTAGTTGTTGTTTTTTCTGGAAAAAAACGTGACCGTCATCGGTGAGCCTCTTCTTTTTATCTAAACATTATTTTGGCAGTTTCTTTGAAACTTGCTAAATAAAAATTAACTAGCAATACTATGTACATTTTTAACTAAATATCAATAACTTTTTTTGCCAATTTTGTCGCTTGTGAAAAATCCGCCTGAAGTAATGTGAGGCAGAGAGCAGATGCTGTTCAGACCTGCCTGGAAACTGGCCTGCTGGTTAGATAAGTTATCTAGCTTGTTGATTTTCACATGTAAAAAAAAAATGGTAAATATCTTTCTATAATTTAGCAGATAGCCTTACCCATCCATCACACAGACATGATTTTAGATTGTGTGTAGCTTCCTGTTCACAAGGAAAGTGTGAGAGGGCTGTCTGCAGTTGGACATTCTGGTTAGTCTGCAAGCCTTTGGTGACTATTCAGTGTATGGATATGTGAAGAACACACTGCTGGCTACCAACTGTGTACTTTTTTCTGTTGTAGAGATGGAAAGTCTATGGCTCCCTGCTTTTGAGGGAATGAGCACAGAGGAGGAAGATCTGCTGGACCAGGAACTACTGCAGGAAGACTCGGACCATGAGGAGATGGAGGATGAGATGGAACCTGATCCCCAGCCAAGACCATCAACTGGGTATATATGAATGTGTATGTATTGTTTGTTTCCATTTCTCATATGACTGATACTCACAGTAACACTAACACTGTAACTCTTATTTTTTTGGGTATGGCTAGCCATTCTCGCACAGGTCCAAAGTCAGCTAGAAAGCGTAAATGCTTCCCTGACTCTGTTTCTTATCCCTCGTACTCTGACATTGATTCACAGGCACCAAAACCTCTCCCATTTAAGCCTAGCCAACCATTTGGTATTGACTTAGGTAGCATGCGTCTGGCTGTGTGGTCAACCTCCAATATGATATTGCGAGAAATTGACGTTTTCATGCTGTTTTTTACTCAGGCTGTAGTTGCTGAGATATGCAACTTTACAAACTGTCAGGGGTGGGAGCTCATTCTAAACTGTCTGTCATATTCCAGCTACCAAGGAGCTTGGATGGAGGTGACCCCCGATGAATTAAAAAAATTTCTTGGGTTGCTCATTTACATGGGGTTTTCAATTCTCCCTGATTCCCATTGTCATTAGGGAACCAAGTCACTTCAGGGCTCGTGGGCGAGGGGATTTGTCGCGTGACCGCTACAAGGCTCTTTTAGCAGCTCTGCATGTTGTAAACCCTACCACAGAGGATAATCAGGATCGCCTTAGGAAGTTGCGTTATCTTATGGACCACCTCAAACAAAAATGCCAGCAGCTCTTTCAGCCTAACAAAAATCTCGAAATAGATGAACGTACGGTCAAGTCTAAAGCTCGGTCAGGATTTTAAAGGGGTTTTAAATTATGGGTAATTGCAACATCAGACTCGGGGTACACTCTCGACTTTAATGTTTACACAGGTAGTCATGATGGGTGTGTCACTGACTTGGTCACCAAAGTAGTTGAATCGTTACTGCAGCCATTCAAAGACCAGGGCCACAATGTTTGGTTTGACAACATTTACACGTCCCCAGCTCTTATTGTTAAGTTGTTAGAAATGGGAACTAATGCCTGTGGGACATGCAGGGTGAATCGTAAACTGTTTCCTGCAGAATTTAAAGTCATCAAAAGATGGGAACATAAGACAGCTCATGGGGATATGAGGTGGTGTAGGATTGAGGGGAATATACTTGTAAATCAGTGGAAGGACACGAGTGCAGTTACATGCCTCTCCAATATCCACAATGCGAATGGCTCAACCGAAATTACTAGGTTTGTAAAAAATGATGGCAACTGAACAAAAGAAGTAGCCCTCCAGCCCACTGTCATCAGCGATTATAACAAAAACATGGGTGGTGTTGATAGGTCAGACCAAATAATAAAATCTTACGATGTCCTACAAAAAACACAGAAGTGGTGGAAGACTCTTTTTTTCCACTTCATAGACATTGCCGTCGTCAACAGTTTCATATTGTTTAAGGAATGGCAACACATTCCTGCGGCACCAGGGAATGAGCATAGACCGGTGAACTTAACCCAGATAGATTTCAGACAAAACCTGGCTCGTCAGCTGGGAGGTATCGATATTCATGCAAGTTTCCCTTTGCATACATTAAAGCCTGTAGTCCCTCCTTCATCATCACTCCACACAGCTCATGTCCCTAAATTTGAAGAGTCCTCTAAGAGATGTTGGCTATGCTATCGGAAAAGTAGGACTGAAAATAAAACTAAAGTAGCTTGTTGCGTGCTGGAATGTAATGGCAAAACACTTTGCTTGGTTCGCGATAGGAACTGTTTTCAGTCTTGGCACTCAGCTGAGTGTGACCAGTTTCACGAAGAGGCCTAGGTTGGGCTGTGTCAACTGGTGTTGTCCTCCTCCCCCTCCCCTCTTTTCTCCCTCTCTTCTCTCCACAGGTATTGCAGTTGTTGAGTATTTATGAATTTATATATATATTCTGTTCATGCACTCTTTATTAAAAATGTATTGACTGTAGATAGTTCGAAAGTTTGATTTTGTATGTTTTGCTGTGTAATTCGTGTGTAATTCTAATGTTCAAATTAAATAAAGTGTGTGTTTTATTGAACACATAAAATGTATATTTCAGTGTTTGTGTCCTTCAATTTCAGATACAATCTCAATTTATTATTACAGGTGCTCAAATGGAGTATTTGAGGAGTGGTCATGTACATTCTAAATGTTTGTTTTATTCCATTTTCCCACTAAAATCACTACAATGGTCATAACTTTTAAACAATAGATTATATTTCTAATCTGTCTGCTATTCTACATTGCCCACACAATTATGTATATTTCATACACTCTAAGTTTCCCTGTAGCTTGTAATTAAAATGGTTGAAAATGCAGTTGTCTGATGAAGTATGGTGGCTGGAGAAGATTTTTGTACTCATAGTTATGATGCTTTAGTTAGGTCTGCTGGAATCAGACATACTTCTCTTATTTAATAACTCTGCTTTAAAGTGAATGGCATCTACTTTAATTTTTGTCTATTTCTTCTCCTGTCTTAACCTCGTGGTATATATTCCAAGGTTACAAGAGTCTGCCAGATTTAGCACCCGTCCTGCCTGATTTCCTACTCCCTCTGCTACGTGTCACCGAGTGATGACGGCTATCTGCAGCCTGTGCCAGCCAGACTTCACTTCAGTCTACTACGATGGACTCCACAGATGATGAACTGATGCCAACTTCAAGACATGTGTTACAACCAGTCTCTAAGGCTGAAACAATTAGGGAGACCAAACACGCAAAAACTGTGAGAAAAAAAAACAAACATTTATTTTAATATAAGTACAAACACCAAAGCAGTAACTGGGCGCTAAGACAAAGCTCTCAGGTAGGTTCCATAACACTGCTGCATCCCTATGAGGATGCTGTCACCAAAGAACTATGCACTGCCTCGTGAATACTTCTGAGGATATTTAATGCTCCCACTCACAAGCGTCAGGTGTGTCAGCCAAGCCCCTCAGAGACTGAGCCACCTGCAACAACCACTTACAAACACAAGACTGGGGCGTCACACATGGGATACTTCACTGGCCACTGTTTGAACCATGGGCTCATGATGGATTTCACCAAAACTACCTGCCATAAGCTTCCAGCCGGACTGCGATGCCCCTCACTGACTGTTTCCTGTATCATCTTGGTCTAAGGAGGGACTATACTCTCTTAAAATGGAACAAATAAACAATAAATGATTTGCCATCTAAAGCCTTCGTCAGCCAAATAACAAAATGACTGTATTGTACTGTCATAATCTGTATTATCAGTTTTTAAATGTTTGTAAAGATATGTAAACCTTTCTGTTATTTTAATAATTTGTGCCCACAGGTATATAAACTGTACCCTCAATTTAGGAATCTCTAAGTAAGGAATCATACCCTCAACTTTGCAGTTTGTATACATCTTCATAAAATGCACTCATAGATTCATTTAATCCTCAAGCTTTTAATTTATTGGGCCTCATTCAAGAAACCTTCGTAAATAGAGAGTAAATTTGGGTGTAAAATGGACCTTCACGAAAACTTTCCTCCAGATTTACAAATACTTCATACCTCCCAGATTTGTTCAGATGTCACGCATGATTTACACAGTCAGAAGCAGGTGTAAATGTTCTTCATGCCAACTAACATTTTGAAAATATGAAAACTTTCATGAATCAGAGAATTTACATCAGAATGGCTTTACAATTTTTCTTTCTCCACAGAAGTTGGTTCAGCTCGTGTTTTATGAATGAGGTCCATTGACATATAGTGTATATAAATACACTTTTAATACTGCATTTTAATACATGCGAGTCTGCTGCATCCGCCACAACATAGCACTCAGATACCGTATGCAAGCTAAGGGACTGCGTGTGCAAAAATGTTTTGGCAGGGGCGCAAGCAATAACAGTAATAACGTGTTATGAGATTTCTTTGTAAATCAGGGGCGTATTAAAGAAAATGAAGTGGAGGTGCTTTTAAGAGCATGCGCTACAGCAGATTGGGGGTGAGTTTCAATCACAAGTGATCCTCCTTATGCTCTCTACTTACTACGAAGTGCAGAGACCTTGGAGTGGATACTCTGAAGGAAACATGGCATTAATGTATGAATGTACCCTTCACTAACAGTCTTGTGGAAGGGCTCTCCGAGAAAAGATTAATTTTCTCACTTTCGGTTTGAACGAGCTTTCAAGTGACATCCACTCCCTGCAGGAGTGCCCTTCAAGAAAGCAAAAGATGCATTTTTTATTTCGCCCCGGAACATCAAAGTGCCGTTACCTCAGACGAGTAACAGGTCAGATAAAAGTCCATTAGACTAATCACTTTCAGAAAAATACCATTACCATTTTTTGGACATGTAGTCTACCATGATGACCATTCAAAGCCATGGTACCATCTCAACACTATTATTGTACCATGGTTCCACCATATTATTGAGTTAAGGTCCTGTGTATTGATAAATATTAATGACAGAATAAGGAAAATAACATTATATGAATATTACAAAAATGAAGGGAAAGTAATATAAGAAGGGTCAGTTATGTAAAGAGGATGATGAGATCTGAGTGGAAGCAGCAGAGATGAAATAATAAAGTGAGGGATCAGAGACGAGAGAAAGTGAAGTCATATTTAATGATACTGTCATGGCACTCCAAGGTACTTTAAAAAATACCATGGTTTTACTATGACACATGTCATAAACACGTGGCTATCACAGACCATGTCTGAAAATAAATCAATAAACAAGTGTATTACCATGGTGCTTTTTGTGAGAAATATAACAGAATAGGCTATTATTTGTGATAAGGGAAAAATTGAAAAAATACGTATAGTATATATATATATATATATATATATATATATATATATATATATATATATATATATATATGGTATGTATGGTAGTATATATAAGGAAATGGTTAAATACTCAAAAAGCCAAGAAATGAGTTTTCAGTAGGATTTATAATTACTACTCATTCAAAAAAAATCAGTGCCCTTTTTTATCCTTCCGCCCCTGTCCCTGCTAAGGTCTGTGCACGTCACTACCGTGTTTGTGCCATGACCTGATTTGCATAATTCCTTAAATGAATAGGACGCTAAAACTATGTAAACTGCGCACACAAACAAATGACGCAATTATAAGGTGCAGTTTATTCTTAGTGAATTCCCCTCTAAATGTGGGATCAGAGCGATATTACCACAACAATATACCTCATACAGTGCTGAAAACACAATATACAGAATAAAATATAAACAGGTTATTGCTTACACCCACCCAATTATTATTATTATTATTATTTGCAGATTAATTTCAAAATGAGCTAGTCATCATTTTGTTTGTGTGCTTACCCTCTGGACTTGGTTTTCTCTCATAAATTTCATTGGATTTGTTTTTTTCTTTCTCTTCTTCTCCTCTTTTTTCCCTTTTTTTTCTGTCTCTCCCATTCCTCTCGTTCTCTCTTCATATCCTCTCTTATCTCTCTCTTAAGTTCCTCTATTTCTTCAATGTCTTTTTTATATTGTCCTTCTCTCTCTCTAAACCCCTCTTCTCTTCTCATCTTTTCTTTGTCACGATTCTTTCTTTCTTCCTCTATCTTCATCTTCATTCTCTCTTTCTCTATTTGTTGTTTGTGCAAAAGATCTTCTTTCTCTCTCTCCATTCTCTCTTTCTCTCGTTTATGTTTCTGATATTCATCCCACATTTCTTGTACTTTCTTTCTCCTCTCATACTCTTCTCTTCTTCTAAATTCCTCTTCTCTTTTCTTTATCTCTCTGTCTCAATTCTGTTTCTCTACCTCCATCATCATCTTCATTCTCTCACTCTCTTGTTGAAGTCTCTTATTATATTCATTCCACATCTCTTATTCTTTCTTTCTCTTCTTCTCTTCTCTGTCTTTCCTCTTGAATCTGTCTCTTCCATTCCTCTCGTTCTCTCTTCATCTCTGTTTTAAATTCCTCCTCTTTTCTTTCTCTCTTCCACCATCATCATCTTCATTCTCTCTATCTCTTCTTTATATTTGGACTGAAGATCTTCCTTCTCTCTGATCAGTTGTGTCACTCTATCCTTCAGTTCCTTCTTTTCTTTTTCTTGTAGAGCTCTCTCCATCTGTCTGAACACCTTACATGAGTAGTAACTGTCTCCGTTTGCTCTCACCATGTCGTCTATTTTCTTCAGTAGATCAGAAACCTGTGTGCGGTCTCCAGTCTTATTATTGAACACATGGTATCTGTTTCCACACCGATCAATGAGATTCATCAAAGCAGATCCAGATCTTCCCAGGTACTCTTTAATAGTTTTATTCTCCAGATCATCTCCTCTGGTGAAGAGCACAATGGTGTACATTGAAGACTGTTCACCAAAAGTCTCTTGTATTATCTTCACTGATCTTTCCTCCTCTTGAGTGAATCGTCCCACTGGTATCAGTAAGAGGAACACATGTGGTCCTGGCAGTATCATTGAGATGCAGTTAGTGATTTCCCTCTGGATCTCTTCATTACTGAGTTTAGTATCAAACAGTCCTGGAGTGTCAATCACAGTAATGTTTCTGCCGTTGATTTCAGCTGTTTCTCTCTGACACTCTTTAGTAATTGACTCTTGAGATGATTCTGCTTTAAATGCTTTTCTTCTTAAGATGGTGTTTCCTGTTGTACTCTTTCCAACTCCAGTTTTACCCAGCAGAACAATCCTGCATTCGCAATCATCTATTGAATCTGAAAGTAAAAAGATTAAAAATGAATCGAAGATAGATCAAAGAAAGATAACAATACATCATATGGAATTTTAAGTGAAGATTTTCAATCCTTTAGATCATATATTATGTTGAATTTATTCTGAAGCATCAAAAATATATTTCTCCACTCAATTTGTTCTTTATCAGTTGTACAATTGTGGCTATAATCTACAATACCATGATAAAAATAAGAAATTTACCAAACTTAATTACTAAATGTGAATTTTCAGAATCAGAATGAGCTTTATTGCCAAGTTTGCTTACGCATACAAGGATTTCGTCATGGTGACAGCAGCTTCCAGTGCACAAACAATACAACAAGCAATAATATAAAAAAATATATATACAGATAATAAAAAATAAATAGAAAAATAGAATAAAAATAAAAAGAGAATAGAAAATATAAGTATATATAGAAATATAGGTCCCATGGTAGGTCCAACCCGAGGAGGGAGGAGTTTCTACAGACACGGTGACCAGGGGCAGAGGGACCTCTGCCGAAGGAAGATGCGGTTTACCAACGGGGAAACCACTTTGCGGAAAATACATCACACAGGGTTACCAATGGGGTAACCAGCACATGTGGAGCACCTACCCCAGTACAGGGTCTAAATAGCACATGTACTGGGCCGGCAGTGAGTTTCTCCGAAAACTCGCCAGCCACAGGGCTAAGGAGGAAGGACATCCAGGGTCCACACATTTGTGAACGCGACTGGAAGAAAGAGCGCACGTCATCACCTCAAGGGAGGGGAAAGGCGCTATGCGCAAGCGGTACACCGAGCCAGCTGTCCTGGAACTTACCTGTTCGTACCTGACAACACACGGGATGAAACTGGCTCAACCTGGAAGTTGTAAAACCTCGCAAAGGTGTTAGGTGTCCCAGCCTGCTGCTCTACAAATGTCTGCTAAAGAGGTGCCATTGGTCAGAGCCCAGGAGGCCGCTACACCCCTGGTAGAATGGGTGCGCAGCCCCCTCTGACTGGCTAGCACTGCTGGCTGCTCTGTCCTGCTCTGCTGTTTTGGATTTCTTTCTTTTGAAGAATTCCTGAATGTTCCGATTTCTTTTCATACTGTAATAGTCGCGTGACGACCAAACAATGACAACAGGTATGCTAGCAAGCATCATGGAAATCAAAAAAGCCCTTGGTGACGAGCAGACGGGGTGCGGGACCTTGAGTCGCGCCGGGGCAGGATGTGTTGTGTGGCCCCCATCTGCTTTTTAACCGCTGAGAATTGCTGGGCAAAATCCTCTATGGTGTCGGCGAATAGGCCAACCTGGGAGACGGGGGTGTTAAGGAATCATACCTTGTCAGCCTCCCTTGACTCGACCAGGTTGAGCTAAAGGTGGCGCCCGAGAGACCATGCTGTGACCTTCGTCGTCCGGAGGGCGAGATCGGTCGCCGAGCGCAGCTCCTGTGTCAATCTCGGGTCAGAACTACCCTCATGCAGTTCTTTGAGCGCCTCGGCTTGGTGCACTTGCAGCAGAGCCGTGGCGTGCAGGGCAGAGGCGACATGTCCTGCGGCACTGTAGGCCTTAGTCGCCATTGACGATGTAAACCTACAGACCTTGGACGGGAGTTTTGGATGGCTCCGCCAGGTGGCGGTACTCTGCGGGCACAGGTGCACCGCGATCGCCATATCCACCTGGGGAGTCGCCGAGCACCCCCTGGCAGCCCCACCGTCGAGGGTAGTGAGATCGGATGAGCCCGCGAACCAGGTCCAGGCAGTAAAAGGTGCCCACCACGATCGCGTGAGCTCATTATGCACTTTCGCCCTGAGACGAGCCGGCGGTCCCATCGCAGAACTCGCTGGGGCAAACGAGCGTGCTGGGGAATGGGAGGTCCGTGGGGGGTTTCCCGGCGGAGTGGCTCCCAATGAAATTCCCAAATCTATCCCGGTGCTAACCAAAGTGGCCTCGAAGGAGCGGCAGGGAGCCGCTGTGGGGCTTTCCCTGGGGAAAGTCACGACCGCAATGTTGCCATAATCATGCTCTCGCAGTGAGAACATGACCCGTCCACGAACGCTGTCCCCGTGTGGGCAGCACCCAACACGTGAGGCAGTGATAGTGGCCGTGGGAAGCGGAGAGGTAACGATCGCAACCAGGAAATATACACAAACGGAAAGATATCTTTAAAAAGATGCTCTCCGTGACTGCCACACTTTTAAAAAATCAAAATCAAAATCAAATCACTTTATTGTCACACAGCCATATACACAAGTGCAATGGTGTGTGAAATTCTTGGGTGCAGTTCCGATCAACATAGCAGTCGTGACAGTGATGAGACAGTACCAATTTACAATAACATCAAATTAACACAGCACAATTTAAACATCTGATATACACATAATTACACTCAACAATATACAAATAATAACATACACTGTACAGTATACAATACACACTATATAGATACACATTATTCAATAAAAATAAAAATATATGAACAAGTATATATAGTATATATAGAATATATCCTCCGAGCTTTTTTCACACACCGCCTTGTATATATTTCCTGGAGGGAGGGAAGCTCACCTCCAATGATGTGTTTGGCAGTTCGCACCACCCTTTGCAGTGCTTTGCGGTTGTGGGCGGTGCCATTGCCGTACCAGGCGGAGATACAGCCACTCAGGATGCTCTCTACAGTGCAGGTGTAGAACTGTGTGAGGATGTGGCGGTTCATTCCAAACTTCCTCAGCCATCTCAGGAAGAAGAGGCGCTGATGAGCCTTCTTCACAACGACTTCAGTGTGGATGGACCATGTGAGTTCCTCAGTGATGTGGACACCCTGGAACTTGAAGCTGCTGACTCTCTCCACTGGTGCTCCATTGATGGTGATGGGACAGTGTTCTCTGTCTTTTCTTCTGAAGTCCACCACAAGCTCCATTGTCTTACTGATGTCAAGGGAGAGGTTGTGCTCCTGACACCAGTGTGTCAGAGTGTGCACCTCCTCTCTGTAGGCTGTTTCATCATTGTCAGTGATCAGACCTACCACCGTCGTGTCATCAGCAAACTTAATGATGGCATTGGAGCTATGTGTTGCCACACACTCATGTGTGTACAGGGAATACAGGAGTGGGCTGAGAACACAGCCCTGTGGGGCTCCACTGTTGAGGGTCAGTGATGAGGAGATGTTGATGCCTATTCTAACCACCTGGCGTCTGCTTGACAGGAAAACTTTTAGAAGGGAAATATACTATTTCAGAGGAAGAATATACTCTTTTAGGCTGCTGAAGCACCCAGGGGTGTTCTCTGCACTCAACCGGTGCAAGAGGGGGAGAAGCCGCTGTAATGCACCGTAAATCCAACAGCTTTACTGGACTCAGAGATGAATGGATGGATCGGCAGAGTAATTCAGCTCGCTGAACACAACCGCTCGGCTCCAAAGAACAAGTCTGAATGAGTGGTTGCATTCCAGCTCCTTTTATACCCGTATGTCTGGGGGAGTGGCAAGCAAATTCCACTCGCCAATTCTCATTGGCCTTTTCTCAAAGATCAGAGATGTCTGGGGCCCCAAAGGGCGACCCCTAGTGTCACTTCATCGACACAACTTCGAGTGAGTGACAGAAGGGGAACATGATAACATATTAAAGGTGCTGTAAGCGATTTTTATATGAAAAGGTATGCAGAAAATGGTCCTACTCCCTGAAAGATATTAATGAAAGAAGTGTCCTGAGATATCTCAGCGGTCTCTGTGACAGCTCTAGACACTGAAAACAGCAGACAAAAATTTGTCCGCGGGCCACAGTCTTTGATGTGTCCTGTCTATCGATCATTTTGCGTGTTTTCATAGTGTTGTAGTTGAAGCGGATAACTGAGGCTTAATGCCATTTTCAAATTCATAACAGTCAGTTGAGCAGTGGCGTTCCCAGACTTTTTTGACTGGGGTGGCCCTAGTGGGGCACTGACTTATGCAATGGTGGCGTGAAGTACGAGTGCGCACAGACACACACACACACACACACACACACGTCTGACTCTGAATAGCATTAATTTACTATTTGTCTCCACTGCCCATATCTACTTTAATTACTAACATTACAGTGTCTTACATTCCTGTGTTTAAAGTTTAATTACTAACATTACATTATCTGACATTCCTGTGTTTAAAGTTTAATTTAAAAGATAAATAGACCTACCAATCACAACACAACAGAGTGGCACCATACAAATGTAATATAAATCTTCCAAACTTTACATAAATCGTACTTCCAATAGTAGGCTACATACAAAAGAAAACAATGCACATTCAAAAATACAGTAACAGTATAAAGTGCCAACAAAAAATTAAAATAAATGTGCCTGTGTGGACAAAATATTTACTTGACAAAATTGTGCAAAACTTCAAATGTGCTACAGTGTAGTTGTCTGGAAGAACAGACACTGTATTAATCTTACCAACAGAGAGACCGGAACTCACACTAGCTTACATTACAACAACAAAAAGACTCCAGCAAATTTTGTTTCAACACTGTAACATGACTTGTTAAATAACTAATCTGCTAAGAAATAAATAAGAGTAATACTACAGGCACTTTAGTTATTTAAAACGTAACATTCAGGTTTGAGGCCAGTGATGTAAACAACTACAGTTATGAGGAAAAAACTATTTCACCAGCTTATAAACACAATACTGTGTACAGTTAATGGAAAAACAACAATTCCTAATCATTAGGTAGGTCACATTGTGTGTTTGTAACACCATAATCAAAATGTTTGAGCTACAAACAGATGTCTTTGCCTTTGTCACACTTTGGTAAAATGTTATATAAATGGTGTGGTTGGACCCAACAACACTGCGGCCAATCACACTAATATCTTTGTTGCAATTTGCTGTTTTGATAAAGCATCGCTTCCAGCACTATTAAACTTCTATCTTGATATGTACTTCGTTTGCTACAAAAGATACTAGCTGCCTCTTGCAACACAGCCCAGGATACATTTAAAACAGTTCAATTTGCCTGTTCTTGTGTTGGCTTGCAAACACTTTTATAGAAGATAGAAGCCTTTATTTTGGACATACATTATACATACATGTTTTTGCATATATACAGTGAAATTTCTTTATTTTCACATATCCCAGCTAAGCTGGGGTCAGAGTGCAGGGTCAGCCATGATACGGTACCCCTGGAGCAGATAGGATCAAGGGCCTTGCTCAAGGGCCCAACAGTGGCATCTTGGCGGTGCTGGGGCTTGAACCCCCGACCTTCTGATCAGTAACCCAGAGCCTTAACCGCTGAGCCACCACTGCCCCATGATGTCATCCATGTTCAATGCCTTAGCTCTTCTTGATTCAGTGCTTAGCACACCTAAATGGCTTAGCCTGCCATCTACCATGGTTGTCCACAAATTATTTTTAATGAGCTTTAGAGCTGAAAAGCTCCGCTCACAGGTAGCACTGCTGACTGGAAGGGCTACAGCTATTTTGCACAGCCTGAAGAGCTCATGAAACACCTCTTGGTACGGTTCTAAGTAAACAGTCAAGTCTATAATGCTTGCCAACTGCACCGTCACACACTCAGCCTTCCTTTTCAAAAATCTCCTAGCCTGGTGAATCTCATGAGTAAGATCTTCATGACTGCAACCATATATTTCACCCAAACCAAATACCTGATCGTCTTGAAGGAACGTACTGCTATTAGGGTTTAGGGCTTGTATACTTTTCATTATTAAACAGTTAGGTTTTGAGAACCTTCTGGAGTCAAGGATGGGGTAGAGTAGTCTCTGTCTGAATGTATCTTTGTCATCATTACCCTTGTGCAGGCCTATAGTACATGTCACATAAGACCCATCAAGTGTGGAGCTAATTGTTGGTGATCTCTTCTTCTACCATTCTCAACAGCTATATTGCACTGTTTGGCTGTTTCTACTATGTCGTGCCACAGTTGATCACTAAATGTCTCAGTCCTGTACTTCTGAAATGTATCGTGAAGTGACTCCACCATGTCTACTGCCATAGATAAATCAACTGAGGGTGATTGTAGCAGGTCAGAAAGCAGCTTTATGTTACCGAACAGTTTTTGGAAGGTTGCAAGGAGGCCTATGAATGTGAGGTGAATCTGTGGAAGCAAACCTCGAGCATCAGTGGATCTGTCTCTATGATTTTCTGTGCTTATATTTTGAAAAACACACCACACAGCTGGTAACCTTTCCATCAAGTTCCTGCAAGCCAACGCTCTACATGCCCATCTTGAAGTTTTTGTAACTTCAGACAGTGCGCATTACAGTGGACATAAAACACATTTTTAGCCTCTGTCTTAATTCTGGCTGCCACACCTGAGTGTTTGCCACTCATCACTGAGGCCCCATCATAACCTTGTCCAACAAGATTTGATTTGTACTGAAGGTCATAACTTTCTAAACACTGGATGATCATTTTGCTTAGCCCCTTAGCATCTAGATGTTGGGCATGTTGGAAATCAAGAAAGCTTTCATGCACAGCCCTGCTGTAGTAACACCTAGCTACTAATGACAGCTGCTCCTTCTTTTGCAGATCTTTGCTTCCATCAGCAATGACAGAGAATACCTCACTCTCCTTCACTTCTTTTACAATTGAATCACACACCATACTTTCTAAGCACTGCAGAATTTCATTCTGTATGGTATTGCTTGTGTATTTTGAATTGCATTGTGCCTTCATTTTTTTGGCTACCATAGGATCGTGTTTAGCGATCATTTCTAGAATTTTTAAGAAATTAAGAAAAACATGGCATTAATGTGAGACTCACATTGCTTTTTTCCAATGTGAAAAGCCTGATTCTGAGCTGAAAACAGATTCTGCCACATTAGGCAGGGAGAAGTGTCTGCATGCATAATAGCAGGCTGAATCTTTCCTTTGTGAGTATTCAAGCCGTGAATGCAGGTTATACCACAATGGATTGAACGACCTTCTCTTCTCACCTTGGATGGTTTTTGGAAAAATCTTTAAACGAGGTTGAGTGGGACCTGCTGCTTTTGACTGTGAAATATCTGAAAGTGACAAAAGCATGAGAATCAGATCTTGCATTAAGCGTCATGTAAGTCACAGATGTGACTTACTGGGAATACAGATGAAAGAATTTAATGATGTACAATATATTAATTAAATACAATATATTTTATATGAAAAATGAAATATTAAGGCATACCATGAGGTCCAGGTGGGGCAACAAGGGCTGCCACATCACTATCCCCACATGACGTTGCGTGGCCTGCTGGCACTGCTGGATGGTTCTCATTGTCAGTATAATATTTTGACTCTGAGAGTGGCTGACTTGACACACCTGAAGCAATACAGGGATTTTAACAGTTGTATCAATTTATTTGTATGTCAAATTAGTCATATTTAGCTTATTTAAACTTGTATTGATAAAAATGGGGCTTTATCATGAATGACAGTATAAGCCACTGTATATACACTATATTGCCAAAAGTATTCGCTCATCTGCCTTTAGACGCATATGAACTTAAGTGACATCCCATTCTTAATCCATAGGGTTTAATATGACGTCGGCCCACCCTTTGCAGCTATAACAGCTTCAACTCTTCTGGGAAGGCTTTCCACAAGGTTTAGGAGTGTGTTTATGGGAGTTTTTGACCATTCTTCCAGAAGCGCATTTGTGAGGTCAGACACTGATGTTGGACGAGAAGGCCTGGCTCGCAGTCTTCGCTCTAATTCATCCCAAAGGTGCTCTGTCGGGTTGGGCCTTCATTGCCAGTATCCTTGTCTGAGTCTACAAAAATACATAAGTTGTCATCAGAATGATAACAAAATCAGCCTTTTTCTAAATAGGCGAAGTGATATGTTACCCAACCCAGATGACTGAAATTAAATAATGAGTATTGCACTTTTACACATATAATTGACTCGTTTCAACTTTAGTTTCAATGTATGGCAATAAACCACAACGTCATTGATATTACCAATATAAAGTACTTACTAAAGAGAAATATGGAACTATCAGGAACTGACATACCCATGTGTACATGTACATGAGCGACACGTAAGTAGCGACTAGTGAGATAAGACCAGGCGTAACAAATGTAGCCCGGAATCCCGGAGACTTCTTGACGTGTGGTTGACCAACCGCTTTTCTTCTTCTTCTGTTGGTTTATTGGCAGCCGGTACTCAACGGCTGTGTCTCGTACTCGAAGGCGTCCTCTGAAGGCTGCTGTATACCGAGCGTCCTTCTTTAAACAAGCCTCGTTTAAACGAGACGGCCTTCGTAGGACAAACGGAAACGGAAGGTAACATGGTTGCTATGACAGCACGCCACTCTTTAACAAGTGCCAGCACTTTGAGTGAGAAGGGAACAAAGTCCCTTTGGAAGGGAATGTATGAGGTACATTTTAGGAGAGATATAATGATGTGAAGAGAAAATAAAATAGATTTTACAGGTGTACTTTTAGTCTATAATACTTTATTTTAATTATATATTAATATAATTATACATATTATATACTCTGCACCCATCTACTTGGGAATTAACATTACTTGCGTTTGAACATCATATTTACGGGCAAATTGGCATCATTTTTTTTTAGACATTTCCGTTTTGTACACCTCATGCATCCTCTGAATTCCCATGAAAGAAGGTCGCATTCGAAGTGTCCTACTCGCTTTTCTGAAACGAGACAGCCTCGATGACGTACACGGCCGACAAATGCGACCTCCGGAGGACGCAGCCTTCCAAACGAGACACAGCCAACGATAACTGCCCCGCTCAAACTCAAAAACTTTCACTGGGTTTTTGGCAGGCTAGACACTACTCTGGCGCATTACTGCCGCTCAGGTTTAAGACTGAATTGCACCTAACGAAAGGTTGATGATCATAGTTTAGGATAACGGGGTGGCACCTGGGGTGGCCGATCAGATTCCAGGGGTAGCCCGTGCCACCCCAGGCCACTCCCTGGACACGCCCCTGCAGTTGAGGGCACTAATTTCTACTTTTGTGTTTGACAACCACTTCTGTTTGGTGTTTATGTGAGCACCACCAAATGTGCTGATATATGTATTTGCAGTGCAATCAGGTGTGACATTTAAGCCATGCTTAAAAACTGTATGAATATCATTGCATTAGAGGACAAAATATCATAAGTAGCATTTATTTCAAAGACAGCACGAGATCACTTTAAGCAAAACATTTCACAAGACTGTTTATAATATTTATTATAATGTATATAATCTATATATTTACTGTTAAAAATGAAGATCAATTATTTTGACACTTTCTGCTTGTCAGACGTTAGGGGAATATGTTATGTGATGAACTACACCTGTGGTTATTTTTGGTTGGTGCATCTGTGTAAAATTACCATGGGACAAGATGGGTAAAAGCAAAAATGGCTATAAAACTGAAGTTACTTCTGAAAAAAGGTCTAACATCATTTGTGTGCAGATGCCAATTTGATGTTTAATATTGTATTTTCTAACACAATGCAGTATAAATATAATACTATATTGTTACAGTCAATAGTTTTAGTTAACTTACTGTTGGGCCGATTGCAGTCGGAACTGTGCCACCCGCTCACTGCAACATAAATAAAACAGATTCATTTTGTGATGAAACAACTCGATAATCCTCACAATGATCATGATGACTGGATCTACTGTACTTATTTTTTCTTCTTAGTTGCCAACACAATAAAACTGATACTATTAGCCCCAAATCCCAAACCATTACTTTATCTCTCAAAACAAAAACGCATTTAAAAAAACTACAATAACACCTTGTCTTCATGCAACTTCCAATTTGATACGTTTTCTGCGAAACTCTACACACAAATGTCCACATAAGGTTTAATTATGTTCTCATTCAGAAAGCACAGGCACTCAGAACTCAGTGCTTCACAAAAGTTTAGTTAACACATATTTCTCCATGTGCAAACACTAAATTCTTCCCACACCAACCAGAAACTCAGAATAGATAGGGATACATGTAAGTTTGATTTGAAAACATTGAGATTTAAATGTCTAATCACTACGACTCAGAACCAGACTTAACTTTGGCCTAGAGAAATTAAAATATTTACTTTCCATATATTACTTCCATTCGTGTGTGTGTGAGTGTGTGTGTGAGTGAGTGAGTGTGTGTGTCTGTGTGAGTGTGTGTGTCTGTGTGTGTGTGAGTGTGTGTGTGTGTCTGTGTGTGAGTGAGTGTGTGTGTCTGTGTGTGAGTGAGTGTGTGTGTGTGAGTGTCTGTCTGTGTGTGAGTGAGTGTGTCTGTGTGTGTCTGTCTGTGAGTGTGTGTGTCTGTGTGTGAGTGAGTGTCTCTGTGTGTGTCTGTGTGTGTGTGTGTGTGAGTGAGTGTGTGTGTGTTTGTGTGTCTGTGAGTGAGTGTGTGTCTGTGTGTGTGTGTGTGTCTGTGTGTGTGTTTGTGTGTGTGTGTGGGCAAGTTTAAGTGGTTTACAAGGACTTTTTAGGTTATAAACTGGTAATTACAAGGGTATTATGCTATAAATGTGGTTTAAGTGTGATTGTGTGATTGTGTGTGTGTGTGTTTAGGGGTAGGGTTAGGGTTAGGGGATATAATCTATAGTTCATACAGTATAAAAATCATTATGTCTATGGAGAGTCCTCATAATGATAGCTGCACCAACGTGTGTGTGTGTGTGTGTGTGTGTGTGTGTGTGTGTGTTTAGGGGTAGGGTTAGGGTTAGGGGATAGAATCTATAGTTTGTACAGTATAAAAATCATTATGTCTATGGAGAGTCCTCATAATGATAGCTGCACCAACATGTGTGTGTGTGTGTGTGTGTGTGTGTGTGAGAGAGAGAGAGAGAGAGAGTGTGTGTGTGTGTGTGTGTGTGTGTGTGAGAGTGTGTGTGTGTGTTTAGGGGTAGGGTTAAGGTTAGGGGATAAAATCTATAGTTCATACAGTATAAAAATCATTATGTCTATGGAGAGTCCTCATAATGATAGCTGCAACAACATGTGTGTGTGTGTGTGTGTGTGTGTGTGTGTGTGAGAGAGAGAGTGTGTGTGTGAGAGTGTGTGTGTGTGTGTGTGTGTTTAGGGGTAGGGTTAGGGTTAGGGGATAGAATCTATAGTTCATACAGTATAAAAATCATTATGTCTATGTGTCTATGTCTCCTCATAATGATAGCAATATTATTCAGCTGGATTAGCAAAGGTTTAAGATGCCATATAATAACTACCATCAGGATGTGTATGTGATTCCTGCCCTTAATATGTGTCAGCGTTTGTATCAGCTCACTGACAGAATCTGCATCTTTTGAGATCAGCTTCAAATAAAACACTAACATGTGCCCAGTGTTATAATTTATCCAGTAGACTTTATAGAGGTGGGGTCTGAATTTACATAATCCCAAATCACATTAGACAAGACAGATGTTGTTCAAAGTAACAGCTATTCTCTTTTAATTAAAGCTAGTCCCATTTATATGATCCCTGAATATTTTTGCAAATGATATTCTGAAAACGTACACTTATTTTTATATTGCAAATCTTATATCTTTGCATTTACCCTCTGTATTGTGACCAGAATCCAGCTCTGCTCCAACTGAAGCTGAAGATCTACTGTTCTCATCATCCACTGATGATCCTTGTGCATTTATACCTCTTTCACATTTAAGATATTCTTTGAATAGAGCAGAGCAGAATGCCTGTTGATGTTTATAAAAATGAAGACGTCGTCCTCCACACTCTGCAGTCAGTTGTCTAATGAAGACATTCTCTCTTGGTACTGAATAGATACCATAGATGCTGAGTGGCTCTTCATCAGTAGTCAGCACTATGGTCTGTTTAATGGCCTGCTCACTGAAGAGGTTCAGCACTTTTATCACTCTGTTTCGGTCGTCCTTCCTGAAGCTCTTATACTGCAGTACAAGTATGAACACGTGAGGTCCTGGAGCAGACAGAGAAACACACTCTCTCACTCTTTGTGTGATCTGAGCTTCTGAGAGAAATGGCTGTAGCAGGTAGAAAGTGTTGATGACTGTGATGTGTCTCTTCTCCACCATTCCACTGATTTTCACACTGTGCTGCTGTAAATATTCTGAAGATGCTTTCCTCTGAAAAGCTGGTGTACCCAGGATGACGTTTCCCACTTTGCTGTTTTTTGATACATTCTTCCCCAGAAGAACAATTCTCAACTCACTCACTGAAACACAGCACACGATAGGTCACAATATGTAACAATATCTGTTGTGGCACCTACACTATAAAAATGGAAAGATTCTCAACGCATCAAGGCCCTCTGGAAACCTCTGGAGAGCCTTTAGGAACCCTTTAAAGGTGCCTCAAATATCCTGTTTTGTACTTAGTGAACTTTGTGTTTCAAAGTCTTTCCCTATGATGATGGAGTCACTAGAGCAGAGGTGCCAAAACTTTTTCCTACAAAGGGCCAAAGGTAAACGTTGCATTATAAGAAACTGGAAATTACAAGTTTTTTTTTTTTTTTTTTAGCCTTATAAAATGACTCTGTCATCCTTTTATGTCAAACACTTTAATTTAAACAATTACATTGCATGATCTCTGCATTGCATAATGCGCATTGTTACTGAAACAAAACGTATTTTTTACTCATTCACATACACTATATTGCCAAAAGTATTCGCTCACCCATCCAAATCATTGAATTCAGGTGTTCCAATCACTTCCATGGCCACAGGTGTATAAAATGAAGCACCTAGGCATGCAGACTGCTTCTACAAACATTTGTGAAAGAATGGGCTGCTCTCAGGAGCTCAGTGAATTCCAGCGTGGTACTGTGATAGGATGCCACCTGTGCAACAAGTCCAATCGTGAAATTTCATCGCTACTAAATATTCCACAGTCAACTGTCAGTGGTATTATAACAAAGTGGAAGCGATTGGGAATGACAGCAACTCAGCCACGAAGTGGTAGGCCACGTAAAATGACAGAGCGGGGTCAGCGGATGCTGAGGCGCATAGTGCGCAGAGGTCGCCAACTTTCTGCAGAGTCAATCGCTACAGACCTCCAAAGTTCATGTGGCCTTCAGATTAGCTCAAGAACAGTGTGTAGAGAGCTTCATGGAATGGGTTTCCATGGCCGAGCAGCTGCATCCAAGCCATACATCACCAAGTGCAATGCAAAGCATCGGATGCAGTGGTGTAAAGCACGCCGCCACTGGACTCTAGAGCAGTGGAGACGCATTCTCTGGAGTGACGAATCACGCTTCTCCATCTGGCAATCTGATGGACGGTTACCAGGAGAACGGTCCTTGTCTGACTGCATTGTGCCAGCTGTGAAGTTTGGTGGAGGGGGGTTTATGGTGTGGGGATGTTTTTCAGGAGCTGGGCTTGGCCCTTTAGTTCCAGTGAAAGGAACTCTGAATGCTTCAGCATATCAAGAGATTTTGGACAATTCCATGCTCCCAACTTTGTGGGATCAGTTTGGGGATGGCCCCTTCCTGTTCCAACATTACTGCACACCAGTGCACAAAGCAAGGTCCATAAAGACATGGATGAGCGAGTTTGGTGTGGAAGAACTTGACTGGCCTGCACGATGTCATATTAAACCCTATGGATTAAGAATGGGATGTCACTTAAGTTCATATGCGTCTAAAGGCAGATGAGCGAATACTTTTGGCAATATAGTGTATTTCCAAATATTTTGGCTATTAAATTAACTACAAAACTAATGCACCGACACAGGAGTAGATGACAGCATTTGTATCATTAATAACATTTTATTTAACATTAAGGCTATTTAACACATCCAGATATTATTTTTGTTAATATTATTATTAATTACATTGTAGCATTTGGTCATTTTAGCGTGGTAGCACAACACCGAACTGATGCGGAGTGTGAGATGCCGAGTGCCCGTCTGTGCACGTTTATGGTGCCAGCATCTGCCACTGACATGGTAACATCTGCGCAACGGACAGCAAGACACAAATAATGTTCAGCGAAAATTCAAATGAAGAACCCGATGTACAGTGCATCCGGAAAGTATTCACAGCGCTTCACTTTTTCCACATTTTGTTATGTTACAGCCTTATTCCAAAATGGATTACATTCATTATTTTCCTCAAAATTCTACAAACAATACCCCATAATGACAACGTGAAAGAAGTTTGTTTGAAATCTTTGCAAATTTATTACAAATAAAAAATGAAAAAAAAAATAAAATCACATGTACATAAGTATTCACAGCCTTTGCTCAATACTTTGTTGAAGCACCTTTGGCACCAATTACAGCCTCAAGTCTTTTTGATTATGATGCTACAAGCTTGACACACCTATTTTTGGGCAGTTTCTCCCATTCTTCTTTGCAGGACCTCTCAAGCTCCATCAGGTTGGATGGGGAGCGTCGGTGCACAGCCATTTTCAGATCTCTCCAGAGATGTTCAATCGGGTTCAAGTCTGGGCTCTGGCTGGGCCACTCAAGGACATTCACAGAGTTGTCCCGGAGCCACTCCTTTGTTATCTTGGCTGTGTGCTTAGGGTCGTTGTCCTGTTGGAAGATGAACCTTCGCCCCAGTCTGAGGTCCAGAGCGCTCTGGAGCAGGTTTTCATCAAGGATGTCTCTGTACATTGCTGCATTCATCTTTCCCTCGATCCTGACTAGTCTCCCAGTTCCTGCTGCTGAAAAACATCCCCACAGCATGATGCTGCCACCACCATGCTTCACTGTAGGGATGGTATTGGCCAGGTGATGAGCGGTGCCTGGTTTCCTCCAGACATGACGCTTGCCATTCAGGTCAAAGAGTTCAATCTTTGTTTCTCATGGTATGAGAGTCCTACAGGTGCCTTTTGGCAAACTCCAGACGGGCTGTCATGTGCCTTTTACTGAGGAGTGGCTTCCGTCTGGCCACTCTACCATACAGGCCTGATTGGTGGAGTGCTGCAGAGATGGTTGTTCTTCTGGAAGGTTCTCCTCTCTCCACAGAGAAACGCTGGAGCTCTGTCAGAGTGACCATCGGGTTCTTGGTCACCTCCCTGACTAAGGCCCTTCTCTCCCGATCGCTCAGTTTGGCCGGGCGGCCAGCTCTAGGAAGAGTCCTGGTGGTTCCAAACTTCTTCCATTTACGGATGATGGAGGCCACTGTGCTCATTGGGACCTTCAATCCTGCAGAAATATTTCTGTACCCTTCCCCAGATCTGTGCCTCGATACAATCCTGTCTCGGAGGTCTACAGACAATTCCTTGGACTTCATGGCTTGGTTTGTGCTCTGACATGCACTGTTAACTGTGGGACCTTATATAGACAGGTGTGTGCCTTTCCAAATCATGTCCAATCAACTGAATTTACCACAGGTGGACTCCAATCAAGTTGTAGAAACATCTCAAGGATGATCAGTGGAAACAGGATGCACCTGAGCTCAATTTTGAGTGTCATGGCAAAGGCTGTGAATACTTATGTTCATGTGATTTTTTGTTTCGTTTTTTATAACAAACTTCTTTCATGTTGTCATTATGGGGTATTGTTTGTAGAATTTTGAGGAAAATAATGAATTTAATCCATTTTGGAATAAGGCTGTAACATAACAAAATGTGGAAAAAGTGAAGCGCGGTGAATACTTTCCGGATGCACTGTATGTATTTGGAGCTATATCAGATAGCAGGGGATTTTGTGTTGTTGTTTTTTTGCCCAGAGCCTCCGAGTTAATTTCCGACCATGGATGGAACTAGAGATGGAGATGAGAAATGTAACAAGTGTTTAAGTGTCTCTCTCAGACATGCAGCTGGTACATTACACAAAGCATTTTTTGCTATTTCTGCCTTTCTTGCAAATATGCCTCATTATTTATGACTAATGAAGGAGCGCCAAGACATCAAAGGCGGCAAAAACTACAGATCAACGTCATATGCTTGTAATGTTAACAGCTTTGTTGATTATAAACAGAAACGATATAGTTTAATCACGTCGCTCGCTTGCGGAGTATAATGCAATATGCATGTTTAAATAACAGGTTTAGAAAGGTTTATACATCTGTAGGTTCAGTAACTATGGGACAAAGCGCTTCCTCGCTGCACGCGCTCACTTCTGACACTGCTGACAGCTGCATGAGAGAGAGAGAGGGAGAGACAACTAAGAAAGGGTTCCTACAGGTTCTCCAGAGGGTTCTGCCAGTGTGACATCTGAGGAACCCCAAATGGTGCCTCACGTATCTTTTCATTTTTACACCAACAAGCCAACACCACCAATATAAATGAAGATCACATTCCAGCAAGAGCTGCTTTCCAGGTTGAATCTGATATTTTTGTGTTGGGCGGGGCCAAAGATGCACATGATTCACTTCATGTATTTGTGGATCTATATAAAAACTTACTGTCAGGGGGGGTCTCTCTCTTTGCTCTGACTTCTACGGTTGGGATTGATGATCAATCTGAAACAGTGTAACACAAGTTACGAATGCAAATAACACGTTCTGACAAGAGTTCACCTGTTCATTCACTTCACTGTGCAGATGTAAGTTGTTATATGACATATACAATATGATGTGGCTATAGTGATTGAACTCATGTATTAATAGGATGCGTTTGAATGTAGTATTTATCCTGTTTTTAAGTGGTTCACACAGCTCAAGCATCTTGCAATATCATTTTATCTTGTCATATTTTCATCAACAGTATGCTTTAATTCAATTGTTTAATCATCCTCATGATGCACCTTTTTCATCTCGTCTTCATTAATGGTGACGAAATCAAAAAACATTTCTTCAACTAATGTTTTCATCAGTGATTTCGTTGACGAGATTAACACTGGTAGAAACTTGATTTTAGCATAAAACTTGATTTTTGACTACTGAATGATGTCATTAAATTCAAACCATTAATGTTGTTTTGATGTTCTTTAATGTTGGTGACTAACTGCACTTCAAACGGATATGCTGCATAGCGCTCTCTATCGCTCTTATCACTCTTTCTTTACAACATGTTAGGGTTAGGTTAAAGAAGAACAAATTAAATAAATGGCTGTGCATGAGCAGTGTGCCGGCATTATATTTTCTTAATGTAAAATGTTACATTATCTTAAATGTTATAGATATCTTAAAGGTGCAGTATGTAACAATTTTCATGTAATAATCACCTTTTTTTTGCCAATGTGTGAACGGCTTGTAACGCAACTTAAAAAATGAGCTCTTCCTGGACTTCCTATGTTGCCTATTAAAGCCTGTAGACTGATTTTCATGTGAAGGGAGCAGGTCGATTTTGCCGGGAAAATTCAAAGGATGTGACGTTTATGCGCGCTCCCGAGAGCCTCAGTGCGTCTCTTCCGCTAGTCAACAGCGACAACAAACTGCAACACTAGGTAACGTTATCTTAGAGATGGAATCCAGCAAACGTCCGGCTCCCAGCACATCACCGACTCCTACACAAACTCAGAGTAAGCCAAAAAAAACATTTATCTACCGAATCCCATCTGGCTACGCGGGAACGTGATCGTGGTTGAGTGAAAACTAGAGTGAACATCGGCAGGGCATTTGATTCCTGGAGGGACCTTCATTTGGTTTTGAGGATCAAACCCGACCCTGAACTGGCATGTGAAATATAGTGCCATAAGGATTGATCTGTGTCATTTCAGCTAACTTGATCCTGCCTGCTAACGCTAACGAATTGCAAGCTACCTTGCTTCATAACTTTCAAATAATTTCAACGATTTTCTCTTCATACTAAAAATCAGGTATACAGGATACATTTAAGCAAATATGCTGGTTTCTTGATCGTAGTACAACATATGACATACAAAACATACAATAGTGCAACATAACAGTGCAACAGTAAACAGTCTGGTATAGTTCGGTAGTATGTAGCTGTATGTGTGTATCAGTATGCTATGTTAGCTGATAAGTAGTTTTAGTTTAGTCTCAAAGTTTGTAGTAAAACAATCATAACTGTGTAATTTTAAATAAGCTGCCTCATCTGTCAGCATGATGCCGGTGAATCACATTCAGTCTCTTTGTACGTTACGTCATTGTTTTGGCCGATGCTCGCTCGCATCCCTATGGCGTGTGTGCACGAGCACGAGCAACAGGCTGCAGTTCACTTAACGGCCACAGGTGTCACTAATAACAAGGGTTTCTGAATCTTACATATGATATGCTTGAATTGAACCTGTGCTGCCACTCCTAGTCTGGACTCATCATCTTTAGCTGTTAATATCTCATAACATAATATATCATAAAATCAGCTGTTACTATATCGCTCAGAGATGAGTGTGTTTATATCTCACATTTACCGTCTGATATTCTGTTTCTTCTCCGTCTCTTTCTTTAGTGTTCAGATGATCGTCGTCTTTGACTCCTGATATCTCTGTTCATTTACTTGTAAAAGATATCAGTGATTGTTATGCAGTAACAGTTTTCATTGCTTTTTTACCACATAATGAGTAAAATGTTTGGCCTATTTTCATATGCATTAGTACAGTGTGTGTGCTCAAGTTCAAGTCACTTCCGGTCTACTCTCATTCTATCCTATTCATAATAAAGGCAAATAAATAAATAAAAATGTATAAAGTGTTGGGATGCCCAGTCCCAGTTTCAGTGACGTCACTTTTCCCCACAGCCGCCATATTTGTGACCATCAGTGGGAGGAAACAATGGCGGTGAATGGAAAAACATTAAAAATAGCTTTTGATCCATGAGAAGTTCATACAGGTCTGAAGACAGCACAAATATGACCAAATCGTACTTTTTTGTTTGATGTGTGACCGGCATGTACACACATTCCCACTGGTACATCTCCGTAAACATCTCTCAGTCAGAAGTTACAGATGTTTTGTGCTGTTTTCTGATCTGATTTAATCACAGTATTAAAAAATGTCTGTGATGATCCCGTCTGTATGAATGTAAAAGCTTCGTTTAACTCTGAAGAAGGTTTTTGTCGCATCTCATAGCGCAGCACATTGAAGATATATGGAATATTGATCACAAACATGGCAGCGCGGTCATACAGTGACGTCACATGAAACAGGTTCAGACATTATGCAACAATTCAAAATGTCTTATTTTTACACTTCAAAACATCTCATTACGATTGTACTTGTTGCACTTATCAAATACAGACACTGAAATGAAAAATGTGTTTCACAGCACTGAGCACAATCTTTGTGACACACAGATTTGATTTTGAGACGATTCTTTCAAACTAAGTGAAACTCACTGATATTACTAACACTCATCTGGTTATTAATTACATTAATGATTAAATTAAACTCTCTGTAGTGTGATGTATCTCATATTTACATGTCATTTACAGTAACAAACATTTCACATAAAGAGGATTGTTATAAGAAATCGTCGTGTTACCTGCATGTATGCTGTTTCCTTTATGAAAGCAGGAAGAGATCTGTGTGTGTCTGAGGGTGCAGTCCTTGACAATACAGGTAAAACACGTTACCAAAAGGATTTTGACATTTCTTCACGACAACTGCAAACCTCCTGCAGGAATAAAATAAGGTTCTAAAAGGTTTAATCAATCCTGCAGGCACCTGTTTAATTCCTGCAGGGGAAATACAGTACCCTACAGGATACTAGGAGGACACATCCCTGATGTAATAACTGTAATAACATATTAACACTGCTGTTATACAGCTCTGGAAAAAGTGAAGAGACCACTGCAAAATGGTGAGTTTCTCTGGATTTACTATTTATAGGTGTGTGTTTGAGTAAAATGAACATTTTTGTTTTATTCTATAAAGTACTCTCAACATTTCTCCCAAATTCCAAATAAAAATATTGTCATTTAGAGCATTTATTTGCAGAAAATGACAACTGGTCAAAATAACAAAAAAGATGCCGTGTTTTCAGACCTCGAATAATGCAAAGAAAACAAGTTCATATTCATTTATAATCAACACAATACTAATGTTTTAACTTAGAGTTCAGAAATCAAGATTTGATACATGCATCACTTTCATGTGCTCTCTACCAGTCTTTCACATTGCTGTTGGGTGACTTTATGCCACTCCTGGTGCAAACATTCAAGCATCTTGTCTTTGTTTGATGGCTTGTGGCCATCCATCTTCCTCTTGATCACGTTCCAGAGGTTTTCGATGGGGTTCAGGTCTGGAGACAACATGATCACACAGGAAGTCGGCATGCTGTTTCCGAAAGTTCTGGTACCCTAGGATCGGCAACAGTATCTATCTCCCATTGGATATTTTTAGAATGGCTCAACAACGATTATATCCCCTCGTGGCTCGACTGGTAGCACATTGCATCAGATGCATAGGAGACCACAGTTCAATCCCCAATCAAATGAGGAAGTAATCACGTTTGTATAAACAATCACGAGCATGATAAGGATTTTGCATTTTTGTCCCTAACATTGCATTTTGTCTTTACTAATGGTTATGGTTAGATTTGGGGTTTGTTTGAGGGGTAGACTGAATAAAATAAGTATTTTTCTTCAGTGTTTTACACCCTGTTCTGCTGAAAACAATAATTTTTACAACTGTCTTCTGGTGACCTCTCCTGGATATAAATGGATGTCACACTTGTTTATATGCTCTGAAACACTTACCGCTTTAGTCTCCGTGTTTTCAAATTCAGTCAAAATATGCCAATTTCGTCTAAAGGAAAATCGGCACACTCTTGTCGATTTTTATGTGAGATCTGGCTGCTGGAGATTGGGCTGGCCATGACAGGGTCTTGATCTGGTGGTCCTCCATTCACACCTTGATTGACCTGTTTGTGTGGCATGGAGCATCGTCCTGCTGGGAAAACCAATCCTCAGAGTTGGGGAACATTGTCAGAGCAGAAGAACAGTCTCGTGACAGCAAGGCTGCGCAAACTGCAAGCATGATTGGAAACGACTTGGTGACGACACAGCTTAATGCTCATTGGCTTAAACAACCATGATGTTTCGTTCTCTTCTAAAAAATGTTTGATTTTTTATCTCTAATGACGTGTATAAATTATACGTGAATATTCCTAACACTCTGACAGTTCGATCTCTGTATGGGATATGTGATTTTTATCATATTTCTGAAATATCTCAAATGCGTGTCTTTACTAAACTAAAAATGGTCTTACTGGCGAAATAACAGGTACATTGAGTGTCCATTTCATCATATATATTTTCATTTTAAAGTAACAGAATTTAAATGATATCCACTTTATCAGCAACAGCTATATATATATATATATATATATATATATATATATTGTCTTTTTTTAATCTCATTTAAGCTCAATGAGTGTGAAATTCCAATTACGTGGGAAACACTGTTCCTGAGATGAAAACCTCCACTGATTTTACCATTAACTATTTTTCGATTATATTCTCCTCACACACACAAAAACCCCACAAATCATTCCAATACAAAACACATTTTGCACTCCATGTGACACGTGTGTACTGAGAGAAATGACACAGAAGTCCCGTAAATAATGTTTCGTTCAACCAACAATATCCACCAAAAAAAATATGTTGTCATCCAAAATTCCACCTATTTCGACAGAAACAATCTCCTAAAAGAGACTTTGAAATTCTTTGAGAGTGGTGGTGGTGTAGTGGGTTAAAGCACAGAACAGGTAAGCAGAAGGTTGCCGGTTTCATCCCCACAGTCACCACAATTGTGTCCTTGAGCAAGACACAACTCCAGGGGGACTGTTTATTCATTTGGCTCAGTAATTAATGTCACATACATACATGTATATATAATTTATAATTGCAGTCAGGAATAAACTAAAACTCCCTCTCTGAATGCAATTGTTCTTAAAAAATAAATCAATAAATACAAATATTTTGATCCCATAAATGTAAAACCTGGTGTGTACATTCCAGTGCAAATAGTCCCTCCATTTACATTAATGAGTCCACCATTTCGACAACATTGTTGAATGAGCCAAATCCCAAAATTCTGAAATAAATGCACATTTGTAAACCTTTTCTCATATTGTTATGCTGAAATTTTAATGTAAAGAGCAGCCTGCTTGGACTTCTGCTTGACTTTAGGTTCCCTCTTTACCGGCTGCCTTTAGGTTTCATCAGCCTCGTCAAGTCTGCGCTTCAGCCCTCTTTCCTTGACTTCTTCAGCTGCCTTTCGCTCAGCTTTCAGGGGCATTTCTTCGAGCTTTCGCTCAGCTTTCAGGGGCATTTCTTCGAGCGGTTGCTCAGATTTCAGTGGCATTTCTTCGAGCTTTCGCTCAGCTTTCGCTCTCTTTTCTGCCTGTAGCTGAACCTTCCCTCTTTCCACGTCGACTTCTGTCTTTTGCTCAGCACTGAGTGTCATTTCTTCGAGCATTTGCTCAGCTTTCAGTGGCATTTCTTCGAGCTTTCGCTCAGCTTTCAGTGGCATTTCTTCGAGCATTTGCTCAGCTTTCGCTCTCTTTTCTGCCTGTAGCTGAACGTTGGCTCTCTGTTCGTCTAATTCTTTCTGGTCTTTGGCTCTCATCATTTCCAGCTTAAGCTGGGCTGCTTCTCTTTTCAGCTGGGCTTTCGCACATTTCTCCTTAAAACTTTGCTCTGCTTTATGTCGCTTTTCTTCGACCTTTTGCAGGGCCTTGGCTCTCTTTATCTCTAACTTGATCTGGGCTTCAGACTTCTTCAACTCCTCTTTAGCCCTCCGTTTCTGTGCCTTTTGCTCATCTTCAGCTCTCTTCACCTTCAACTTATGCAGGGCTTCGGCCATCTTCAGCTCCTCTTTTTCCCTCTGTTTCTGTGCCTTTTGCTCAGCGTCAGCTCTCTTCACCTTCAATTTATGCTGGGCTTCGGCCATCTTCAACTCGTGTCTGGCCCTCTGTCTCTCTTCCTTTTGCAGAGCTTTGGCCATCTTTAACTCTGCCCTTTGCTGAGCCTTGACTTTGCGCTCTATTTGCAGATGTTTGAGGGTGTGAATTTGCTCCTCTAAAGCTTTCACCTGGTCATCGAAGGAGTCTTTCCTCTGCCTTATCAGGTCTTTTAAGCTCAAGATTTTGTAATCCTTTCGACGTAGCGTTTCTTGCAGCCGCTGAATAACCATTTTTGCTTCCATCAGAGTGGCTTCAAGCTGGTTCTTCTCATCAAGCAGGCTGCTCACCTGATCCTTGCAGTCATGCTGCTCCTAACATAAGAAATATGGATTATTAAATCCCTTTATTAAATGGACAAATTAAATGATTTAAAACGGTTCATTTAATTCATGTTTTCAAATGTAGTTAAATATAACAATAAATAACTCATTTTAATTTTACATATGGGTCAATGAAGTGATGCTCATTATTTGTATTTTTTTTTTCCGTGTCTAATATTCAAAAATACATTACAAATGCAATATACCTCTTCTATGATGAATGTGTTTTCAATTACTGAGTTCAAAGTCATTTTGACATTTTTTTATGGGGCCTAAAGTCAAAAACGTCATGTGGTGTAACCATCTGGAGGCAGTAAAAAAAAAATTCAAAGTCTCATAAAAAAATGAGCTGTGCTAAATAATCTTTTATTATTATCTCTTTAAAAAAAATGCAGTGAAACTATTTAATTTTAAAAAATGACGAAAAAAAAAAAAAAGTTTTCCCACCAAATCAAAGTCAAGTGACGTAACCAACATATAGGTAGACATTTTGTCATCATGTGACAAAAATCATAAAATGGGAGGAACTCTTTAGACCCACAAGACTGTGTGTGAAGAATTAAAAACAAAACATAATTTTGTTATATCATTAAATATCAATAATTTGACATTTTCATGAAAAGGCCCATGTGGTTCAGGTCATTTGGTGCAACCATGAGAAAACTTCTAGGTATTCTTGATTTAAAACTCATGATATCTGTAATAAAATATTTTTCACCTTGAAACATATGTTTGAAAACTGTTTTTGAAATAAATGAAGTTGTGTACACTCATGAACAGGTCTTCAAGGTGCAAGGAAACTATTTTAATAGCTTTTAATTGATGGTTGCACCACATCACATTTTTGAAGTCATTAAATAATAATAATTATTTTATTTTTTTAAATGCTACAAATGTTTTTCAAACGATTTTTCAAACATCATGAACTCAAAGATTACATCTATGAACCTGACACGTGTTTTAAACTATTTTTTATTATATATATATATAGTTTTAAAAATGTAGTTAAATATAACGGCAAATAAATCCTTTTAATCTGACAAATAAATATATTTAATTCATCTTTAAAAATGAAGTTAAATACAGAGTAACATAATAATTAATTAATAAATAGCATTTTTGCTCATTGTTTTTCAGCCTGCTCACCTGTTCACAGTCACGCCGCTCTTCAGAGAACGAGCTATTCGTTGAGTGCATCATCCTCCTCCTCCTCCTCCTCATCATCCTCGTGTTTGATCTGTGCAGTAATCGACAGTCATCTGTGGAAGAACGCTGAGAAACGCGCTATTTATAACCCTCAGCCGCTGACGTCACAAACACCCTCTATGACGCTGTATGGTCGCGGAGAGTGCGAGAGTTCTGTTGCCATGGTTACTCATTCAACATTATGAGGTAAACGGGGAGACACTTTTAACAGCGAAAAACATGATAAGCTGTAGTATAGTTTTTAACAGAAGCCAAAAGTGTTGCTTTAGAACAAGTAATGACGGATTGTGCGGTTTCTAAGAAGTAACAATGAAGTGTTTTCAGAGGTGGTGCAAGTTATTACATTTTGATGAAAGAATTCTTTGGAAAAACACACACTGATTAATATTTTCCATATGGCAAAACAACCAATAAAGGCGCGGTCATACATACATTCTCATGGCGAAATTTCGCATGCGAAGATGACGCGAGCGGATGTTGAGTGCGCGTGAAACCATGCAAAAATATAATCGTCAAGCAGCATTTTTAAAAGCTGCACTTTATACTCACTGAGACTTAAGTTAAAAAGATTTCAGTTAAAAACTCACCGCTAAAATTATATCCTTTTTTATTGAAAATATTCAGTGTAGCTGTTTACGAAGCTCCGCCCACACAGAGGCCACCGCCAAAGCAGGCAAATTCCTATTGGTCAACTCGTTGAATTCACCTGTCAAAGTTCATCAAACTTGAACTCCATGCGAAATCAGATTCAGAGTAAGGAAATTCTTCGCACAGGATGTCCATCGCGCGAAATTGACGCGCGGATTCCCATTCAGACGACTGCATTTCGCCCGCGGAATTTCGCCGTGCAAAGGTGTGACCGCGCCTTAACGTGTATTGAGTAACTAAATGGGGTCAATTTAATACAGTATTTATTGTATATATTATTTAAGAGAGTCTCATATCGTTCTAAACCCATTTACGATTTCTTCAGTCTACAGTTTCTAATTGTTTGCACACGTATAAATAACATTTCATTGTAGAATGTTTTTCTCATCATATGGCCTTTTGTAGTTACTAAAGTGATCAACAATATATTTTAAAGTGAAAAGCAGACTTTTATAGTTCCAGCAGGTTAGTATATCAAGTTTATATAATCTAATCATATAAACAGCAGTGAACCATAAAATATACAGGCATCAAGAGAACATCCCGTAAAGCCTGAAATACGGTCACCTTACTTTTTATGGTACATTTATGGCAAACAAAGCTGCCGGTATTTTACCGTAAATTGAACAGATTTTTCATCAGATCTCATCATGTTTTGCTCAAGTAATAATTAAAAGCATATACAGTATGTGTGCTCTCCTGTATGATTTTTGTATGTGTAAAAACGATCTGTTAACTGCAGAATGTCTCAGCTTCAACAACTTCTGTAGAAATTCTTCCAATCAAGTGTTTTTTGTGTGTGGAATTTGTACATTCATAATTAGGTGAAGATATTAAAATACACAAGGATTATTGTTTTCACCTGTTTGTATTTTAATAAAGGACTTGACAATGTGAAATGGGAATAAAAGATGCTTTTTCTTGTTTTGTGATGTGACATTAACCTCTATAGCATCTTTCTAAAATCTGATAGACGTTTACAACAGCATTTAAGAAAACAACTTTAAGATGAAGTCAGTATTTACAGAATGTACAGAATGTCTCACATAACCATTTCTAATGTCTAATATCATCATGACGATACATCAGTGTACACTGGATATACATTAGAGAACTGTAAAGATAAAAAGGGGAATTTACAGTTAAAACAGGTTTGTTCTGTTGGCACAGGGGAGAATAAACGGAATAAACTTTGTGATTGGTTCATCTCAAAACTCAACGACTGTAAAAACACATTTTCTGTGTCGAACTGAAATGATCAAGTTCTGCTGAAATATGCAAAAGACCCTTCGATAAGCTCCGCCCACTTTTTATCGTAAAGTCGAGTAAAATGTGCTCATAAAGCATTAAAACATTAGGTGAAATTTTAATGCATTTTCAAGAAATTGTTCAATTATGCGGCAACATTATTGAAAATCAAGAGACTGTGAATCAGAACAGAAACGTCACAGTAACAACATTTTACCGTATTAATTTCTGTGAAATTCTGTTTAAAACTCTCCAAACACACAGGACTCCCACAGACTGACATTAGAAAAGAGCAACAGCTCGTCAGATTATATGGAGGACGGTGACAGTAATCCGGGTCAGATTGGTCAGAATTGTTTTTAAGGCGGAGGGTCACTTGAGTTTGTTGTTTATATCAGCTGCTTATTTGTGTCTTTGCAAACCATGAACATATGTACAATAATAAAACAAAAATGAAGTCATCAAACTGTTTAGTTAAATGCACAGATGAGTGAATCACTCCAGGTTGTATTTTACTCCAAAATCAAAGAAAATAAATTAGTTTTGTTTTTTTGCGTGAGGAAACACAAGTCTAATTTTAGGGTCATAAAAATGTCACAAAGCAAAAGAATCTTTATGACAAATACGCACATTCATTTCCCCCCTAAATTCTCATCACTGTAATGCACTGGAAAAAAAAAAACTGTATTCTCATCACTGTAATGTGAAAACAGATTATTTTACATTGTCAGTTATTTAATTATTTCTCACGAAACCTGTCAAGAAAATGTCCTTTTCATATTTAACCTCAAATCAATACAATATATTCTGCATGAAGAAAATGAAGCCTACATTTAGGACCATTAAGATTTTGGGGATTGTGAGATTATTGTCAGAACACTTAAGCACATTTTACGGCCAAACTCTCATTACCGTAACACATCCGGACGTTTTATTTGTACTTTTCCGATTGTTTTTAAATGACGGTTCACATTACGGTAACACATCCGGACGTTTTATTTGTACTTTTCAGATTGTTTTTAATGACGGTTCACATTACCGTAACACATCCGGACGTTTTATTTGTACTTTTCCGATTGTTTTTAAATGACGGTTCACATTACGGTAACACATCCGGACGTTTTATTTGTACTTTTCCGATTGTTTTTAATGACGGTTCACATTACCGTAACACATCCGGACGTTTTATTTGTACTTTTCCGAATGTTTTTAATGACGGTTCGCATTACCGTAACACATCCGGACGTTTTATTTGTACTTTTCCGATTGTTTTTAAATGACGGTTCACATTACGGTAACACATCCGGACGTTTTATTTGTACTTTTCCGATTGTTTTTAAATGACGGCTCACATTACGGTAACACATCCGGACGTTTTATTTGTACTTTTCCGATTGTTTTTAATGACGGTTCACATTACCGTAACACATCCGGACGTTTTATTTGTACTTTTCCGAATGTTTTTAATGACGGTTCGCATTACCGTAACACATCCGATTGTTTTTAATGACGGTTCACATTACCGTAACACATCCGGACGTTTTATTTGTACTTTTCCGATTGTTTTTAATGACGGTTCACATTACCGTAACACATCCGGACGTTTTATTTGTACTTTTCCGATTGTTTTTAATGACAGTTCACATTACCGTAACACATCTGATTGTTTTTAATGACGGTTCACATTACCGTAACACATCCAGACGTTTTATTTGTACTTTTCCGATTGTTTTTAATGACAGTTCGCATTCCCGTAACACATCCGGATGTTTTATTTGTACTTTTCCGATTGTTTTTAATGACAGTTCACATTACCGTAACACATCCGGACGTTTTATTTCCACTCTCATTACCGTAACACACAAGTCAAAAGATGCTGTTCTACAATGATTTCTAAAAAAATTTAATCAGTGAAAATGAATTAGTAATGAGAATTGAGGTAAAAGTTGCGAAAATAATGTCACAATGTAAAAAAAAAAAAAATAAATAAAAATAAAAAACAGGCTTAATTTTTCTGCAAGCAAAGTAGAATTTCATTTTAGTTTTTCGGAGCAAAATACGATCAGGACATTTTCTTTACAGTCCTTATTTACTGTTTTAAATGATTGCATTACAATATGTTTTACTATAATTGTTTAAAAAATAGGTATTTTTGTATTACACAAATGTCAGTTTTTACTTTTGGCTTTGAGGTGAAATATGGACATGTTTTCATAAGATTCACATAACAGTATCAGATCTACAGAGGTCAAAAGTCTTGAACAGACCATTTAGATTGACTCAGAATCAGTCTGACAATGAGCCTCACTGAAGTGAAGCTGGTCCCGAATAGTGAAACACCGTTTAACACCGTCAGCTATTAGTGGAGTAAAAATGGTCCGCTTGCATCACGGCAGTCCAACAGCAAGATTCAAATGAAAAATTTTCATATAGAAATGAAATAGTTCAGGAATAACTTCACAATATTTGCACCAGTTCATTGCTGCATTTTTGAGCTGCAGTTTGAATATGAATACTGGAACACGTACACACACAAATGAAACTGAAATGAGTGTCGCTTACAGTCCGTCCAGAAAGGATCAGCAACGCTGGAGGTTCATGTTTGAAAAGTTTAATAGTTTGAAAGATCTTCTGTTAAAACTGAAGCATCCAGAGTAATACTCACACATAGGAATGTGGAAAGTGTTTGTGTGCGTCACACGCCGTCATCGCACTCTGCAGTAGCTTAAAGGAAAAGTTTAACCAAAAATGTATTCAGCATCATGCCAATGGGTTTGGAACATGAGGGTGAATAAATGATGACTGAATTTTTCTTTGTGTGTGTGTGTGTGTGTGTGTGTGTTGTTACTGTAGTTAACAGACGGTTGCACCGTTGACTTCTCTGCGTCCCTGCTTCTTCAGCAGCTGAATGCGGTTGTGGCAGTAGAATTTAATGGCCCTCCAGTCACGCTGGTTGGTGACCAGCAGGGGGCAGTGCTGCAAACACCGCTCACAGTCCGCTTTAGCAGGAACACGCAATTCCATGATATTCCGCTTCAGGTGAGTCTCCACAGCATCCCGCTCTGCTTCCGACCACGGCCGCTTCAGAACGCCACGTTTACCTGAGGAGTTAAAAACATGGAGTCCAATGAACAGTGTAGCGCAGCAATGCAGAACTAATATTGTAAGTTTGGAACGGCATCAAGGTGAGTTATAACATTACTTTTTAAGTTCCTTTTTCCATGTTAAATTTACACAATTATACCCCACTTAATTACACAATATTTAAAAAGTACCTTTTTATTAAGTAATGTACATTACTTTTCTATTTATGTACTAACAAACACAAAATAATCTCTCCAGTTAGCTGATGGTGAGAAAACAATGACGCAAAATTGACTTAACACATTGCTTTTCTTAAAAACCATGGGACTCAGATGGGACTTGTGAAGGGCCGCATTCACACGTCCCACTGGATTGAAGCATTAGCATTTCCCCGGTGTCGGGTTGGCAAAAGAGGACGTTCTCTACAAGCGATTTTCATGTTGAGTTCGAAACCAATCATGTGACTCGTGTGAATGCGGCGTCACGAAGTGGATAGCCACGATTAATATTGTGGAGGATTAAAATTTGAGAGATTTAATGCACATTGGGGACAAGTTTTTTCATTTAGTCAACCTCACACTTTGACTTTGGGAAACTTTTAATGTAACTTGAATTGGTGCTATTTTAGTGTATTTTTATCTTTATACCGTAAAAGTTTGGAAAATATAAATAAAGCATTATTGTTAAATATTGGTTTCTTTCCTAAACATTTTGACAGGAAAATAAGTATATATAGAGTTGAAATTCAGCATTTTCAAAATCTACGATTAATCACGATAAATTATGAAAAACCATGCGATTAATCGCAATTAAATATTTTAATCGACTGACAGCACTAAATATTTTATACTATATTTTAAACTACATTAAATTTTTGGGGTAAAATATTTATTTTATTTATATTTAAAATGTTTTTGTACAAAATACAATCACTTTAAATGTAATATATACAAGAAATAAAATTAGTCTTTATCCGATTAATCAACTAATCGAACAAATCATTGAAAATGTATCGATTATAAAAATACTTGTTAATTACAGCCCTAAACATCTTACCTTTACAAAATATTGTTCCCCAACACCGGTAAAACTCACCTGACTTGACCTGGGAGCTCCGCCTCTTGAGTACACCTGGAGGAGTGGGCGTGGCCGGTAACAGGTGTGGGCTGCTTCTCTTCTTGGGCAGCGGCCTTCGAGCGCTGCATCCTCTCTTCTTCCCTACTTCAGCTCTCTCTTTATTCTTCCCACCCTCTTTATCAGAATCATCAGAGAAAGAGTCGGCAGAGTTCCCCGACATCACTGTACGTACGAGAGAGAAAGACTCTTTTATTAACGTCTGGAGGGACAAATGTAACATTTAAATTATTAATATTTTATTTCCTTTTGTTGTAGGGAGCTATGTTAATTGAAAAATACAAATATTTGTGTAATACTCTTAAAATTGATTGTTGAGGGATGACAGCAGTGAAAGTGATTTGAGTAGTCAAGGTACTGTATGTAAATTTATGCAATCCTAGAAACAGTCTGGTGAAAAAAGTTGATACTAAATTAAAATAAAAACAATGATCTGAGTTTTTCTGAGGTATTGGTACAGATACAATTCTGGAGAAATTATGAATCGTACTATGACCCCGCTCATGATTACCAGGGTGATAAATTAACTTTTCTGCACACAAGTCACGATGGCTGGTGAATGCCGAATTTTAGCAGTCTTTTTGATTTCAGAAGGAAAATCTAGCACCCCCTTAGACCAGGCCATGGTTTTAAACATGTAATAATTTGTATTTTCATAACAAGTTTCCAAGTCAGTTTTAATTAGACCTTCATATAACAAAAAGAAAAAAGAAATCTATCATTTTAAATATAAATAATCCCCTTGAAGAAACATACTGTACGTGAAACTGATTGTTTGTATCAACTCTACACATCAGTTCATGATCTACTAAATTCATTCTAAATGAATCTTTGTAGCATTTTATTTCTCAGTTGACTCACCATCCAGTTCGAGACAGATGTGTTGTAGACTCATCCCTTTGAACAGCACTCCGTCTCGCTCTCCGTACAACACCACCCGTCCCACACGACTCATCAGCGCCGGGTCCTGACCAATCCGTGTGCAGCTTTGTGTCACATGGTACTCCCTTTGAAGAAAATCTTCCAATCGCTTCACGGCTGCACCCGCGGGCTTCTCGCCCTCCTCCAGCAATAGCAGTTGGGTGAGGATCGCTACCTGGCGGCGAGCACGGGGCGCGGTGAGCGCCGTGGGGTTTTTAGCGCCGCTAGTGCGTGCCAATCCTCGGAGAAGGTCCGTACCGCGGAGCGGCGTGGCGGGAGAGTGGTATGGTCGCGAAAAGACATATGGGCTCTCCGGATCGACACCCACATCCGCGGAGGTCTTGATGAGAAGCTCCAGACAAGCTTCGGAATGGGGCGGAAGAATGAGGGGTTGAACACGACTGCGTTTGCCCAGTACGCCCACCCGGGGGAGGTGGCAGAGGACGTGGCGTTCGAAAGGAGAAAGCGACGACTCCAGCAGGGAGACGGAGTTTGATGAGGGTGTGGAGCGGTCGCGGTAGTCTTGAATGGTGAGTTTGGCGACCTCGCACTCGCGATGACGGTTGTACAAGATGAGAAGAGCCAAACTGGAGTGGCACAGCAAACGCCACGACTCTGCCAAGCCGGACGAACGAGAAAGTGAGAGAAAAGAGGAGTGCTGCTGCTGACGGAGGTATAGAACCAGTGTAGAAAGCGAGGAGAGGAGAGGAGGCATGTGTGATTGATGAGAGCTGCAAGAAGACAAGAAAGAGGGATGGATGTGGGATTAAAGAAGGTCTTCGGTCAAACACTTATATCTACGCAATAGGGCTGCAACTAACAATTATTTTGATGATAACGGACTATTCTAACGATTATTTCAACAATTAATTTGCACTCTAGTCATGCTGTTTGTTGAACACTTTTGATTCAAAAGAACCGAATCATTAGAGTCATAGATTCGAGAATCTGACTACACTAGTCGCACTATACAGTATGTTGCACGCTTTTGATAAAAACCACTGATTTAAATAAATAACTGACTTACCTCTCCATCTCACCGTTCTTCTCGTCTACACTCCCTTCTTCTTTCATGTCTAACTCATTCTCCTCTTCATCATCTTCCTCATCCTGCTCTTGACCTGGAGTAGGAGGAGCCTCTTCTTTGGCTCGCTCCAGCTCCTCCTGTTTCTTCAGTTGCTCCTCCTTTTCTTTCTTTGGAGGGCGCCCTCTCCTGGCAGGAGGCTTGGGCGTAACAGGCGAGCTTTTGCTGACGGTGCTGGCAACGGGCGCTGTGGCCTTCTTAGTCGTCGAGAAGGAGGGGCAGGTCTTTTTAGAGTTATTCGAAGAAGTAGGTGGCGACAGGGAGAGCGAAAACGAGACGGCACCGGATTTAGACGGCGAAGACACAGAATCACGTTCCCGGGAAAACAGTGACGGTCCCGCAGTTGATGGAGGTTGTGCTGGCGATGAAAACACATGCGAGGTGGCAGTCGGTGTGTGTGGGGATTGCGCATTGTGGTGCGACAGTTCCATGGCGGCTCGCACATCAGGCTGCTGGTCGTGGTGTTTCTCAAGATGGCGCGCGAGCGAGCGGAAATGCCGGCCGCAGTACGGGCAGTGCTGTTGACGGGATAGCGTGCCGCTTGCGCCATGCCCAATGTTTATGTTTATATTATTGTTTATGTTAGTCGTGGGCGGGGCCAGAGGCTGCTGGAAGGGGGAGGGAGAGGAAGGGTCGGGGCGAGTGAACGACAGTGGGCGGGGCTGGGCCCTGGGCGTGGCCTTTTTCTTGACGCTCGCTGAGGTTTTCCGTTTTTTACGCCGTGTCATCATTCGGCCGCGCAGTTCCTCTAGGTCTTCATCATCGTCGTCATCATCGTCGTCTTCCTCCTCTTCGTCCTCCTCGCGGTCCGAGTCGCTGGCCTCAGAATGAGACTGCGGCGAGGAGGAGGGGGAGAGGGACCATGATGGAGTGAGGTAGTCAGAAACGGTGAGAGAGAGTGGGAGCGAGCCTGGATCCTCCTCCTATAGAGACAGATAGATAAATAAACCAGACCGGGACCAGAGTGGTTTTAATAAAAATACATATCTATAGATTACAGGGCTGTCGACTGGTCTGAGAAACTCTATTTGAATTTTGAAGTCAGCAGTTATTTAAATTGACGTTGTTTCCTTAGTCCACAAGAGGGCGCAATAAATAAATATAAACCATACAGCACAATGTTAAATTGTTGCTCAGACTCCGAGCACAGGGGCTGTTCAAAGAACAGAACGCGAGGATCTCGAGACACACATTTCCAAATTGAACTCCTTACAAAGTGTTTTAAAAACCCAATTCCTTAATCAGAGAATCACTGATATGAGAGCAAGACGCAACGCCCAAAGACCTCCACCTAAGGGGCTGTTCACACCAAACGCTTTTGCAACCATCCAGTTTTCCATTGTTTTTTCTATAAAAACACGCGCTAGATGAACGTCTTTGATTGTTTTGCCACGTTTTGTTGTTTATTCAGTGTTTTTTAGATGCTGTGTCAAGTTCTTCAATCTTTAAAATGTGTCTTGAGACACCTGCTTTCTGTTAAACTTTGTTGCGCTGCATACAGCCCTTTACGGTGCAAGAATGCAATCGTTCTGAAGTCATCGTCAGCGCTTAGCAATGCTTTAGTTAATTTAGAAGCACTTATGATTATAGTGAAGAAATATGTGAATCTGTGCATGAGTAAGACTATCGAGAATCAAAACGAGTTTAAAACCATGATGGTAGTGCAAGATCATTGTTAAATCATATATGGCCCCAATTGAAAACAAGTTGTACCAAGAGTAGATGCGAGGCGAATGGGCCTTATTAGATCAGACGCGATCACATCGACAGTGATCTATGAAATATCATCATGTGTGTCATACTCTTGAGTTTGTCCTGATCCACTAATCCTGATGGAAATCTAAAGAAGCCCAAATCTCCAGTAATCTTTTGGAAACGAGGCATTCCAGCTCCACCAACAGCACTTTTTCAGTTGAAGTTGAGCAAAGCGCCCATAGACTGCAGTTCTTTTCTGGGATGCCAAAAGAACACGGAAGTGTCGCCGCAGAGCATTTGTTTGTTAACAGTAACTTCATCGATAAGTAGTGACAGACTGATTTATTGGCTGATATTTGGCAATTTCAAAATTATTGGTATCGGCTGATAACTGTGCCTGTGTGTGCTCATTTCACCAAGTGTCAATTCCAAAATCTACCAAACAGCCTTGTCAATGGATAATGCACAATTTCCATTTTCAGATATGTTAAGTGAATTTTGGGTAAACAGATCATTTAGTATTGGCCTTTACACAACCTATATTGGTTGACCACTTCTTAGTGTCTCCGTATATGCAGCCTAATAATTTGTTAATAGTCCTAAAAAGGGGGCCCTGGGTAGCTCAGTGGTAAAGACGCTGGCTACCACCCCTGGAGTTCGCTAGTTCGCTAGTTCGAACCCAGGGCGTGCTGAGTGACTCCAGCCAGGTCTCCTAAGCAACCAAATTGGCCCGGTTGTTAGGGAGGGTAGAGTCACATGGGGTAACCTCCTCGTGGTCGCTATAATGTGGTTTGTTCTCGGTGGGGCGTGTGGTGAGTTGAGCGTGGACGCCGCGGTGGATGGCGTGAAGCCTCCACACACGCTATGTCTCCGTGGCAATGCGCTCAACAATGGGTTGACGATCTCAGACGCAACTGAGATTCGTCCTCCACCACCCGGATTGAGGCGAGTCACTACGCCACCACGAGGACTTAGAGCGCATTGGGAACTGGCCATTCCAAATTGGGAGAGAAAGGGGAAAAATCCCCAAAAAATAAAGGGAAAAAAGTCCTAAAAGGGAATAAAAAGAAAACACTTCAAATGGGAAATTTTTAAATGGGCATTACAACATGGCGATTTAGTATAAAAACATTAAATATTGTATTATCGGCAAAAATAACTACATATACAGTATATACCGTTACTGTGATGTGTTTGTGTGTGTTCTGCATGAATCACCTTCTTAATGTTACTTTCTGGGTTGAATCCACATTCAAATTCACGTGGAGACACTGAACTATGGAAACCCTGCAAATTTCAAGAATAATAAAACACACTGTTGCATTTAGTCTCAGTTAACTGTTTACCAATCACACTGACGCATCACACAGCTATTAACATTATATAACAAATCGAATTGCAGTGAAATTGAGTACCATGGCATTTTCTCCCCAGTCGGTCAGGCTGTAGTCCACGGTGATCTCCTCGCCTTTGGCAATGTCTCGAATTGCTATGACGACAAGCCGCACTTGACTCCCACAATGCACCTCTCTAATCCTGCAGTTGGGTGGCGGGTGGAAAAGCACAGGACCGCGGACGCCACTCGCACCCTCTTCATCGAGCTCAGGTACACTGCACGACACACACAGGTCACAAGTCAACACGAAATGCTATTTGCAACTAGGGTCACGACTCACGATGGTAGACTAATCGCCCAACAACTGAAGAAACAAGAGGAGCTGGAGCGAGCCAAAGAAGAGGCTCCTCCTACTCCAGGTCAAGAGCAGGATGAGGAAGATGATGAAGAGTTAGACATGAAAGAAGGCAGTGTAGACGAGAAGAACGGTGAGATGTAGAGGTAAGTCAGTTATTTATTTTCGTGTGCGCAGGGTAACAGGCTACATTGTCCAATGAAAATCATTTGTGAGTCCACCTGATGTTTGGCGTAGATTGTACTTTTAGTCGTGATATTGTTTTTTTAGCGGCGGTGCTTTAAGTTGCATGTTTAACCCTCCAGAAGGGCCGCTTCATTGTTCGCTGTCATTTTTGACAGAAATATTACATTACAGGTGTATCCTTTTTCCCTAAAGTAAAAACAATTATTTGGGGAATTTAGTTTTTTTGAAAACTAAAGATTGCGAAGACAAACATATTGTAAAGTGGACAATAAGACTAGGAACATTTATTTAGAAAGTCAGTTTTGATTTCATGTTGACAATAAGACACTTCACCTCTGACATGTTTAAGAGACTTCATTCCATCATTGTATGTACGCTGTGTGCATTTGCTGTCTTACCAGAGCTGTGAGGGGTCAGTGAGGTAGAACGGGCTGCCCGGCGGAGGGAGTCGGTCTTCAGCGCCCTCTGGATACCGCTCGTCCCCTGACAAACACACACAACACGTGACTGCGACTATGAACACTTTTTAAGTGGAACCAGTGACTGACTTTGACAAACGTTTGTGACATAGTTGATTCATAACTAATAACAAACTTATTGTGTACAAATAGTGTTCATATGATCATTTTTTCTGTTTGGTATATAAAGAAACACCTACCAAAATAAGCCCAAAAAGGTAAAGCATGTACTGCAATGTATGCACTCTAATGGTGCTTCTTAAATGTCAATCTGGAGAGGTGGCATATGCAATGTTTGTTGCTGCTTTTGTTTAAAACTGTCCCGTGTGTGTATGTGCGTGCGAATGTGCATGTGTGTGCGAATGTGCATGTGTGTGTGTGCATGTGCGTGCGTACGTATGTATATGTGTGTGAGTGTGTGAATGTGCATGTGTGTGTGAATGTGCATGTTAGTATAAGAGGAGTATGTGTGTGTGTGTGCGTATGTGCGTGCATGTGTGTGTGCGCGTGCGTATGCGTGCATGTGCGAGTGAATGTGCGTGCGTATGTATGTATGTATGTGCGTATGTATGGGTGTGTGTGCGTGCATGTGCGTGTGCATGTGCGAGCGTACGTATGTGTGTGTGAGTGTGTGTGAATGTGCATGTTAGTATAAGAGGAGTATGTGTGTGTGAGTGTGCGTGTGTGTGTGAATGTGCGTGTGCGCGTATGTGCATGTGTATGTGTGCGTATGTGCGAGTGAATTTGCATGTGCGAGTGAATGTGCATATTTGTGTGAATGTGCTTGTGTGTATGTATGTGCGTATGTTTGGGTGTATGTGCGTGTGTGTGTATGTTCATGTGTGTGCATGTGCGTGTGTGCATGTGCGTGTGTATGTGTGTGCGTACGTATGTATGTGTGTGTGAGTGTGTGAATGTGCATGTGTATGTGTGTGCGAATGTGCATGTGTATGTGTGTGCGTACGTATGTGTGTGAATGTGCATGTTAGTATAAGAGTATGTGTGTGTGCGTATGTCCGTGCGTGTGTGTGTGCGTGCGTATGCGTGCATGTGCGAGTGAATGTGCGTGCGTACGTATGTATGGGTGTGCGCGCGTGTGCGTGCATGTGAGTGTGCGTGTGCGAGTGAATGTGCGTGCGTATGTATGTATGTGCGTATGTATGGGTGTGCGTGCGTGTGCGTGCATGTGCGTGTGCGAGCGTAAGTATGTGTGAATGTGCATGTTAGTATAAGAGGAGTATGTGTGTGTGAGTGTGCGTGTGTGTGAATGTGCGTGTGTGTGCGTATGTGCATGTGTATGTGTGCGTATGTGCGAGTGAATTTGCATGTGCGAGTGAATGTGCATATTTGTGTGAATGTGCTTGTGTGTATGTATGTGTGTATGTTTGGGTGTATGTGCGTGCGTAAATGCATGTGCGTGTGTGTGTATGTGCATGTGTATGTGTATGTGTGTGCGTATGTATATGTATGAGTATGTGTGCGTGCGTGCGTGTGCATGTACCTGGGCTGTAACTGTGTTCAGACAGACTCTCCTCCTCATCCTCCGTCACATATGCTGCACGGTCACACACCTTCACCGGCGTCCCCTTCCTCTTCCTGCCACACACGCGCCTGCTTCAAACACACACACACTTAATATAAGACCATAACAAACACACACACAACTATTACAAGCCTATTACACACTTAATAATACATACACACACATTATAATAAAACGTATGCAAACACTCTGAACCAAACTGATTTGAATCAATTCATGACATGATCTGAATGAAGGAACAAACCACGCACATGGTTAGCCATGCATGATGTTACCACGGTAACCATACACCAAAATACTACATTTAAAATTTAGTTTTCATTCTTACTATATAATAAAAAAAATAATATGGGATTCTTTCAAACTGTGTAAAATGTGCTATTTGCAAATATTTCTTTCGTTATATTGAAAGACAGGATCCATGCCAGAGATGACTAATACAGTTAATTTTATTACAGCGTTATGTCGTCATGGCAACGATGTTGTAATATTGAATAACTTTACACAGATGCGGTAAGTGATTTTATGACAGTAAAATCACGTTAACACACATATTGTTTATGTCTTGTGTCTATACTTTTGAAACAGTGAGTATTTTAATGTTTACAGATTGACCCCATTGACTTCCATTGTAAGTGTCTCACTGGAACACACATTTAAAGAAAAGGAGGGACGAGTCGAAATGATTTTTTGTGGTAATTAACATTATGTCACAAATGCTGTCGATTGAGATTAACTTGTATTGAACACGGAATATTCCTTTAATAATTCTGGGTATCGGTCAGAAACATTATCGCTTGATGCTAACAGCTCTGGGTGCCATGGACAATTTGTGTAAGGCGCATGCACAGGTGAGCGCGCATCAGCAGCCAGCAATCATCCTGCACGCGCGCTAACTGGGGCACGCGCAGTGTTTTGCTAATCATCCTCGTCGGTTTAAGCGCTGATATTTACACTCCCTGGCAAACCGAGAGGAAAAGCACAACTCCGAGGATGCACACTCGCTCAAAGCAGCGTTTGATGTTAGAGACACGATTTTATTTCCTTTATCGAGGCGTGTGCGCGAGGACAACAACACCGGAGCGGCTAACCGTTAGCACGCGCGCTGACCCGAACATTCCCTCAGAGACTAATCCGCCCTGCGACTGACAGAAACATACTGACCCGCGCGGTGGCGGCGGCTTGCTTCCATCCCCGTCGCTGTCGAGAGTAGGGGGCTCCCGGTAGTCAAACGGCGACCGCACGCTCTCCGCCATTAGCGCTGCTCCGGTGCGCATGCGCAGATGAGATCCAGCAGCTCACGGGATCAGTTCAATTAACAGGGAATTTTAAATATTTTAATTCTAGAATTCATATTAATAACTCGACCTGAGATACAATTCTTTATTAGCTCAGTCTGTATAAAATTATTTTTTTAACACCCCTATCCAGTCATTACCAAAAACAGGAAAAGCGATTAAAAATAATAATAATAATTCTATTCATGTTGTTTTAATCATATGCTATTATTTTATTTTTTATCATAATTTTCGTCATGTACCATTTATATATTCTGTAGCTCCGAAATATTTCATTAACACATACACAAAAAAGGAAATAATAAAAAATAATAATAATAAATAAAAAAACTTTAAGAAACATAAAAAAAGAAACAAATTCCTTTCCCGCAATTCCTAAATATTATTTCAAGAAACAGCTAAAAAAAAAAATATATATATAGTATCTTCATTTAGCTATTTAAACATTATAGCATTACATTTTAAACATTGATTGATTATATGATTACTATTATTTTTAGATAATGTGTGTGCATGGTTATTTTTATTTCTCATATTCATAAAATCTATAAAAATTAGTCATACATACAATATTCACACCTTAATTAAAATTAACACACACACACATATATATATATATATATATATATATATATATATATAATATATTAATTTCAATTTCATAAGTCTGTTAATCTAGCAGTCTTTAGTCAAATAATAAAAATAAATAAACATATTTGAATACTTTTTACTTTTAATAAGTTTTATAATTTTATTTTAAACTTTACCATTTCAATTTGATGTAATTTTGTAATGAATCTAAAACATTTTTGGAGTGAATTACCCATCCCACACACACCAAACTCTCAGAAATTGTATTTTTGTTAATCATTTATTGATTTATTTAAATATATACTTCATATTGTGCACAAAAAAAATGATAGAACATAAGCCAACAATCCTATGTAAAATTTAGTGCGCATTCCCAATGATAAACAAGCTGTGTGTGTGTGTGTGTGTGTGAAATACTGTTTAGGCAACAAACATGCAGCATGTGCACTCAGATTAGACAACAATAAATATGACTTTCACAGCGTTTATAATTTCATAGTTAGCTGTCAGTAGCTGGTATGCTGGTGTTAGAAATAATGCATCACAGTGTTACATTTACACAAACACATTTCAGTACAAAATAATAAATAAAGTAATTAAGATTTTAATAGTGCAGATTTCTGGTTAAAAGCAATTCTTTCTAATCCTACAATATTAAGACTATTAATGCCACAATGTAATATAATTGCAGTTCTGCAGTCATTCACAGTCAAAGTCACAGGCAGCAAGTGGAAACACGGTTAGTGAAGTATGAAGTGTTAGTTGCATTGTTGTGCATTTGTAAAGCTCTGTGTTTAATCACTACGTGTTCACTACTCTATATGTTGATTTGCACACTTGTAAAGACACTGTATTCTTCATTACCAGGGCAAAACAGTGGAGTGATTTTAGCATCACTTTCACACATGTCCGACAACCAGCGTGCCAAATTCACCTCTCCATTCAGAAGTCTGGCAGCATAACTCTTTCCTTTAATAACCATCTAAACGCCATATAATATATTGTTTATGGGTGATGCAATAAAGGTACAGACTGATTCCTAACCGTTGTGTTTCAGTACATTCTGACATCATTTACTGACCCTAACGATGTATGTATGTGTTTCACAGAAGAAAGAAAGTCATCCGGGTTTGGAGCAACAGTAAGAATGTTTACCTGACAGAACTGACATTGTTTTTGGTGAACTATGACGTTAAATCCTTATGAAAGGACTTCATCTTTCCATGTGTAAATGTCTGGAAGGTTTGTTATTATTGTGTGTAACTGAAGTGTGTCTGAAGTCCTGGAGAGCAACCAGATGCAGAGGTGATGTATTTCACAAAAGAGGCCAAGATATTTGAGTCCAGTGAAGCGCTACCATAGTACATCTCACGGCACAATACATAGTTTTAGTTTTGGATTATTGGTTTTTACGCAGTGTCAAGATCTGAGGGTTATAGGATCTGAAAGTAACAATATACAGCAACAAATTATTTTCTTAAATCAGTAATTTTGTCTTGTTTTCCTGTAAAAAAAAAAAAAAACATCCTTAAAACAAGATAAATTTACTTAGAGTTTATGTGTGTGTGTCAGTGTGAGTGTGTATGTGTGTGAGTGTGTGTCAGTGCGAGTGTGCATCAGTGTGTGTGTCCATGTGAGTGTGTATGTGTGTGAGTGTGTGTCAATGTGTGTGTCAGTGTGAGTGTGCATCAGTGTGTGTGTCCATGTGAGTGTGTATGTGTGTGAGTGTGTGTCAGTGTGAGTGTGCATCAGTGTGTGTGTCCATGTGAGTGTGTATGTGTGTGTGTGTGTGTCAGTGTGAGTGTTTATGTTTTTGTGTCAATGTGTGTGTCAGTCCGTGTGAGTGTGTCTATATGTGTGTGTGTGTGTGTCAGTGTGAGTGTGTGTATGTTTTTGTGTCAATGTGTGTGTGTCCGTGTGAGTGTGTGTATGTATGTATGTGTCAGTGGGAGTGTGTGTGTCAGTGTGTGTGTCCGTGTGAGTGTGTGTATTTGTCAGTGGGAGTGTGTGTGTCAGTATGTGGCGATGTGAGTGTGTGTATGAATGTGTCAGTGTGAGTGTTTGTGTCCATGTGAGTGTGTGTGTCAGTATGTGGCGATGTGAGTGTGTGTATGAATGTGTCAGTGTGAGTGTTTGTGTCAGTGTGAGTGTGTGCGTCAATGTGAGTGTGTGTTTATGTCAGTGTGTGTGTCCGTGTCAGTGTGTGTTTGTGTCAGTGGGAGTTTGTGTGTGTGTCCGTGTGAGTGTGTATGTATGTGTCAGTGGAAGTGTGTGTGTGTCCGTGTGAGTGTGTGTGTCAGTGGGAGTGTGTGTCAGTGTGTGTGTCCGTGTGAGTGCGTATGTGTGTATGTGTGTGTCCGTGTGAGTGTGTATGTGTGTGTGTCAGTATGTGGCGATGTGAGTGTGTGTGTATGTATGTGTCAGTGTGTGTGTCAATGTGAGTGTGTATGTATGTGTCAGTGTGAGTATGTGTTTGTGTGTGTGTCAGTGTGTGTGTTTGTGTCAGTGGGAGTGTGTGTGTATGTGTGTGTCAGTATGTGGCGATGTGAGTGTGTGTGTATGTATGTGTCAGTGTGTGTGTGTGTGTGTGTAGATTATAAGACTTGTTAGAGAGAATCTACCTTGAACTAACTTTCTTTTTCTTCCACCATTGGCACGGCTTTTATTTTTTATGGATCCCCTTAAAGCACAAGGAGTGAATTTATTTTCTGAATTAGTTTTGTGTTTCCTCTCAATCGATTTATCCCTCCCTTATTAAATGATTTATGGTTAATAGTAAAATTTACTACAGCAACCATAGTTGAACTATAAACCAAAAATATCATCATTCTGCCAAAATGGTTACTAAAGTTTTAATATAGTAACACCATGGTTAAATTGTAGTACAAGTATGCTTTTATGCACCACTAATTAACAGTGGTGTTACTAAACTGATAAAACTATATATATATATTTTTTTTGCAGAATGATTATGATTTACAGAATATTACCATAGTTTGAATGTCATGGTTAAAATATGGTTATTGTAGTAAAAGCATGGTTCATGTTGTGGTTACTATAGTTTTACTAGTAATGCAGGGTTAATTCATCGTAAGGGATGGATAAAGCTATTGAGAGGGGACCCAAAAATAATTGCGTGCGAATGCAAAACTATTTCAGAAAATAAATTCTCTAAAGAGATCCATAATTTTTCTTGTATTAAAGTGTACATCATTTAATGACGAAAGAAGAAGAAAAAAATTGCCAGTGGGATGAGAAAAATAAACCTTACACATATTATATGAAAACAAGTCATAATCGTAGTATCTCGCACAAAAAGTATAGTTTGTTTTGAGGATGTTTAGATATTTTTACCGGAAGACAAATACTAATAAAGAAAATTATTTTCTATGTATTTATTTTGCAGTGTAGTTTCACTCGTCAACTGTAACTAACTCGTTCTGAGATTATAACTTGTTAGTAACTAATTAAAGCCTCTTTTTAAATGTTAATATTAGTTCCGTTTTAGTCCTGAACTACACTTAGTGTAAACTTCTCTAAAGATCTGAAATTATCATCTGATCATTTGACTGACAGGGTTCTAGAAGTCTCTGTTCTTGACATGCAGTGAGTTATTACAGCAGGGCCAGTTTCCTGCACTGATCGTTGTCCTGGATTAAGCTGATTCTCTTTTGAACATTCAGATCAGTCCAGGAAAAGGATTCATTTGTGGAAACTGGCCCAGAACGGATGCAGAGTTTCTACAGTAGCTGTTGTTGTCCTTGTTTCTCGGTGTGGAAGAGGTGAAGGGTTTGACAGGCCGAGTCCGTCCAGTGGATGAGCTCCAGAAGAACTCTGTAGGTCCAGAGTTTAGCAGCAAAACTACCAGAACCTTCAATTTCATCCTGACCCTGGAGATGAGAGGAGACGACTTCATTAGACAACCTTACAGAACCACTGTGGAAGTATTTGAAAACAGTACCTAAAGACAACGGTACAAGACTGTGTACTTATCGTGTTTCATGAGGGCACAAACTATAATCCCATGAAGCATTGCCAATGATGTCACTGAATATAAAACTATGGGAATATGTAAAACTATTGATTTCAGGTTGTTGATTATAAGTATAGAAACAATATATTTTACGTTTATTGCATAATATCCCGAGTTTGTGCAAATAAGCGCACGGTCGCTCCGAACCACGTTTCGTGGTTTCCGCTGGATCATGGGTAATATAATTGTTTACCATGAATTCCGCTATCAAACATGATTTTTAAACAATGAAGTTGAAATAACGCGGACGGCTGGCTTCAACAATCAGTTTGTCTATGGGATAAATGAATGGGATTTTTACTTCGATTTAGTTAGTGTCACAGCCATTAAACATTATTAGTCTGTTACAGGTGATATAGGGGGAGGGACATTCTGACTGCGCCCAGCAACGAGTCCGGAAACTGCTCAAATTTCCATTAAAATATTTTCCATTAAATTCGACCCAAATGACATAGATTATTTCCTCTAGCATTGTTCATTCTTGAAGAACGGAAAAACCTTGTTAACGTTTGTGTGTACTGTCTGCTACCTGAACCGCATTGACGTGATATCTGTGCCATGTCCTAGCCTTGGCGTGGCACTTCTCGTCGGGTGTGCTACCGCTTTCAGTCTGACCCCACTGTGAGAAAGCTTACGCTTACGTGTGGGAGCTGAACACCATGGTCAGGTTTGACCGTAAGCATATTGTGGCATCATAACAGAGTCTCATCCTTTAAAAAATGCAAAAATGTTATACTTTTATAACGTCTAATTATATCTAGAAAATACGTTTGTTACAGCACTGGTTAATAGAGATCAGCCAATGCATGGGCACTGGAGCCATCTACTGGCGATACTTGTAATTTCAAGTAATTGTTATTTTTATTCCAGCAGATATGACCAGAGACCCCCAATGCATGACATATTTTGATGCTTTGACAATCTTTCAATTTACTGAAATTAAGGTTTATTTATTTATTTTTTTGTGTGGATTTTTTCCCCTTTTTTCACCCAATTTGGAATGCCCAATTCCCAGTGTGCTTTTTAAGTCCTCGTGGTGGCGTAGTGATTCGCCTCAATATGGGTGGCGGAGGATGAATCCCAGTCTGAGACCAACAACCCACGCATCTTATCACGTTGTTGAGCGTGTTGCCACGGAGACATAGCGTGTGTGGAGGCTTCACGCCATCCACTGCGGCATCCGCGTTCAACTCGCCACCGAGAACGAACCACATTATAGCGACCACGAGGAGGTTACCCCATGTCACTCTACCCTCCCTAGCAACCGGGCCAATTTGGTTGCTTAGGAGGCCTGGCTGGAGTCACTCAGCACACCCTGGGATTCGAACTAGTGAACTAGCGAACTCCAGGGGTGGTAGCCAGCGTCTTTTACCACTGAGCTACCCAGCCCCCCAGAAGTGGTTATTTTGAATAATCATCTTTTTGCGTAAGTTAACAAATTGTGCCCTATAACTATTGCCCCTATATCTACACTGTAACCTCCCCGGGGGCCTTTCACCCCAAATGTGCCCCCTCACCACATTTTTTGAAACTGATTGATTGATTTATTAATTTTAATAAAAACAACCTTCCATTATTATTTCTTTTGACACAAATTATGTTCATCAATATTCAATAAATGTATCGTTTCAGTCTTGATACACTTTGCGACCAAAAAAAGCAAATTTTCTTTAAGGTGTGCCTTTAGCCCTGTTGTAGATAACCTCGAAGCTAACAGACAAAAGCAACATAGCTCTAATTTTGATTTCATGGGATTTAAGTAAATTGTCCTAAAACATGAACAATACAGCTTAATGGAGAGAATGTTTTTTTAATTTTTTTAATTTTTTTTATTCACGATAAATTTGCAAATGTGCCCTGCGAATTATCCACGTCAGTGCAGGGTGAGGATCATCTCATTGAGATTGCAAATGATAGTTGGCTGAAAAATATTTCCCAGACTTAATCTTTGACTGCATTCTGGAATCAAAGACAGAAAGATTGTTCATTTTCTGCTACAGTATTTATGTAGCCAAATAGCAGAAAGAATAACAAGTAATACAGGCAAAATGTTCATGACTTGATTGTATAACATTTTTACTTTTGATGGCTATATTTTTGAAACAGTATTTTAACGTTTACGTATTGGCTCCATTCACTTCCATTGTAAGTGCCTCACTAATCTACGTTTCCATCCAAGGGTTTTTTGCGACAAAAAGTGTAGCTCATCAAAATGTTTACCGATAAAGCAAATTAGTGTTGACAATATATATTTCCATTTAACTCTAATGCATAAACTAGGTCGATACTTCAAATGTTGCGAAAAACTGGTTTGGAAACACTTTGTCGAGAAAATTGCCATTAACGCAAAAATGTAGTGTCACATGACAGAGTTTACCCCAATCGTTAGCCTGTGTTAACCATGATGACAAGGTATACATCTTTGAAAGCCAATTTATTGTACGTGAAGCATTACTCGCACTATTATGGATTGGTCTTAACGACATACCTGCACAGACACGACACTTCCAGGAGTCCCAACACAAATATCTCGTATCATGCACCTGTCATCGACAAGTGCAAGGAGAACAAATGAGTGGCCACTCTTTGCGATTAATTTAATCGCGGTAGACATCCGTTTATTATTTATGTTGATTTTCCACACCGTTCAAAATTATAGACGGCCGTCACGGAATTAGCCCATAATACAAAAAACATCATTTCAGTGCACAAAGATGTTTTAAATTAAAAATAAATACACAATACTAGGAGGTGTGCTTTTTTGGAACACGAACATATAACCCAATTATATTATCGTTTAGCTTACTTTAGAAAAAATGCTGGCAAAATTCCCTGTATTAAATTAAATAAATTACCAAACAAATAAAGCATTAAAAAAAAGACCAAATCAATAAAGCATTCAATTAAAAAAAATACATTACCAAACGAAAAAATATATATTTTTAGACCTATATATGCCTTTTCTTTACACAAACTTAAATTAGCCGTACCCTGTTCTGTAGACGAATAAAGTCGTCTGAATGACATTTTCTACACTTCAAGACTATAAACTATCAGAACTATTTGTCCAATGTGGAGTTCACTTTCAGAAAACCAACTTATGAACATTTAAAAACGTTTAAATATGTTAAATCTAACCCTCTTTACCTCTGATCGCATTTGCTGAGCTTCTTCAGAAATATAAATTGCATTATGACACTAAAATTAATTTGAGATGACAATCAAGTTCAGTTGGTCATTAAAAGTTGCTGGACAAATATGCAGGACATAATGCAGTTGATATGGCAATGCTTTAGATTAGATGATTGTTCAAAATAGACTATTGAATATCAGGAATGTATCATATATGTAAACCCTGATATTACACCGCATCAATTTTCTTCTTTAATAGCTGTGCACAGCATATACACATCGATGGATGGTCCTTATACTAAGACCGAAAGTTTCCAGCTTGAACAGGGCCATGATGATTCGCTTTCGGGTCGGCAATCAGAAGGGCAACAGCTCCCTTTTGATTGCAATTCCTCGTCTTCTAATTGCATTTATTAATTAAAATGACAGTAAGCTGGCTAATTTCAATGAACTGTCTCAATAATCTCCCCATTTTACCAAAACATCAGAGGAAAAAAAATGGAGACATCTGGGAGGCGAATTAGCGATAAACACATTTCTGTATGGAAACGGCTTAAGGGCAGATTTATTTTGCGATAAACCAAAACTTATGCGACAAAGTGTTTTTTTTAGGCATGATGTCATCACGCACACCATTTGTATCGATAAAAGGCCATTTGAAATGGAAACAGGCAGAAGACGGCAAATGTCGCAAAACATTTTTTATGCATTTTCACTTTGTCGATAATAAAAACAGCACGAAAAGTGGATGGAAACTAGGCTAATGGAACACAGATTTGAGCTTTTTTTAAAAGAAAAGCAGGGACCAGACAAAGTACATTTTTTGTGGTAATCAGCATTACGCCACAAATGCTGTTGATTGAGCTTAACTCAACAGTCCTTTAAACTTTACAGCTGTGGTCTTTTAAATTTCTCTTGAATATCGATGGTTTCATGCTCTTGGAAGTCACAAAAAAACATTCTGGTCGACACAAACCAAGTTTATCCTCGCTGCAAGTGAACCTGTATTGTATTGTAGTCTAGGTGGTATTTATTTTACCGTAGTTTTGTTGCTTGTTTTTGAGGATGAGTTCATGTCACACCACCTGTCCATGTTGACATCTGCCTAATTTGATGAGCTTTTGTGTCAAAATAGAGTATGACTGGATGCAGGACCTTTGACATCAACAACAATAGATCCTGGAAGTGTTTTCTCCTCCCTTTAAAAAGTTGCTAAGTCTATTTATTTTGCTAGCTATAATATACATAATTATATGTACTTTTATTTTATTAGTTGCACTGTCCACGTCCCAATCAGAACAAACCTGCAACCCATTTTTGGGTCACAACCTATCGCGCTAACGTTTGACATCCACAAAGTGTCACTTTGTGTCACTTTTGCATTCATTCTGAACATTTCCTATCGTTTTATCATTTAAACTGAACAAACTTAGTTTTGTGAAATGTCTTGCATGAAAAGTGTACTTTTAGTGCTATCTTTCTTTCAAATCACACTTGCTATGATATCTAATGCAATGACATTGAGTCATTTAAAAGCATACCGTAGGAGTCCAAATATTTTTGGGGGGTCACTTTATGTAGAACAGACAGAATGAAACAGGCCCTCTGTGTAAGTGAGTACAACCGAGCCAAATAAAGACATCAGGAGTCTGTATCAGGACAAGCTTATAGATAAAATACAAATTTACACACCCACTTTGTGGTCAATTTCGGGCATCACAGCACACAAAAATAGAGTAGACAAAGTGCTCAACGCCAACACACTCACTCAAATCCAAAGTAAAGTGACTTTTTAATCACAAGCCAAAAGTTTGTTTTGGAAACCTCCAAAGATAATTTAAAGAGCACATTCATTATGTTTACTCTGATAGCACTTTTCAGTTAGACTACATCATCTGTGGAGACAAATGTTTCCCTGGCAAACATCCTGATGTACGGGATCTGTTGGGCAGTGTTGAGGAGTAACTCATTTACAGTAGCAACACCACTAAGTTTATTTGTTTACATAGAAAATAATAAACAAGTAGCTTTTCCAGTAATAAGCTACTTTTTCTAACCAGCAGCATTGTAGTGTGATGAAACGTTACATCGCTGTTTTTATGCCACATTTTATTGTGCGCACAGTCTTGAAATTGAGAGAGTTTAACCGGTCCTGCTCAACCCACTCCGAGCGGGATTCGAACCGGCGTCAGCCGGCATGGGAGGCAGGCGTGTTAACGAGTAGGCTAAACTACTAGTCGCTAGTGCGCCTCATGAGACCACAGCTATCATGTACAAGCTGGCTCCCGTTACAGTCACCCCCCCAAAACCTCACTCTCATTTGGGTCACAGCACCACTGTAACCGGTCCTGCTCGACACGCTCCAAGCGGGATTTGAACCGGCATGTGCTGACATGGGAGGCGGGCACATTAATGAGGAGGCTAAAGGCTAGTCGCTAGTGCGCCTCATGAGACCAGGGGGGTGAGGTTTACGCATACCGCACAGCTATCATGTACAAGCTGGCTCCCGTTACACGAGCTGAGGCAATAATCAAATACACTTTCATAGAACGTCTCACTCTCAAATAGCATTGTGAAGTCCGATTTATTTTAGGCAACGTCCACACACAATATGTTTCATCTGAAAACGCATTGATTTATGTCTCTCATCCACACCAGCACAGCTTTTTACTCCAGACTTTCAAAACGCTTTCCATAACTTCATTCTTTGGAGAAAAAAAGTATATATATATATATATATATATATATATATATATATATATATATATATATATATATATATATATTAGATTATCCTTAATTTTAATCTGAGCGGTACAAGGAATGGGTGAGACTATATTAAAAAGCCGTAATTCAGACACAATGCAGTACACATATACACAACCACAAACACACATACACACAAATGAAGGGGTAAGACTATAAAACAGCCATAGTGCAGAACACACACACATACATACATACATACATACACACACACACACACACACACACACACACACACAAGAAATACATGGGACAGCCAAAATGCAGAACACAAACAGAAATGAAGGGGTGAGACAATAACACATTTTCAATGCAGAACACACACACACACACACACACACACACACACCAAACTCACAAAAACACACACTTCAAGGTCAAATCAATATCTTAGTCTGACAGTGTTATTACATTTCTTTAAAATAAAAATCAGGGCTTCCACATTTGAGGTTTTGGGTCAAATTTCACCCGAACAGATGGAACGGGGTTCTCTATTGATCAGTGTACAAGGGTTAATGTACTGATTAAAAATGTCATTAAATACTGATGTTTAGCACTATTTTTGATTCGGTTATATAGAGTGTTTAGTGTACATTTATGTTTATTAATATATCCAGTTTAATGATGTCACCCTTATTGATATCCTTAATGTTTTATAATTCAAGAGATATACGTATGGCTTAAAAAGAACGAATATCTTAAGTTAAAGAATGACTTAAAGAATAACTATAATTGATGCGTAGCTTGTAGCTTGACAAACTACAGTGGCTTGCCCAACACTGACTGATACACAGTAAAGTGAATTTTTGATTGCAAGCCAAACGTTTGTTTGTAGGAAACGTACAAAGTTAATTTAAAAAACTAATTTGTTATGGTTACTCTGGTAGCACTTTCCGTTTACATTGTTTACAAAGACAAATGTTTGCTTGGCGTACATGAGATCTGTTAATAGATTCTGAAGGGCGGTGTGGGGTCACTTCCTGGAAAAGAGATTTAGGGTTTAGCAGCACAGCTTGGCCAAATGCATAATGTTGCTTTTATGTCAACCGTAGTGGACCAAAAGAATGAGGCATTGGAGATACAGGATCAGAGAGGTTAAAACAGTCTGGCACGGTGGAATGAACAAAAATAAAACATTCCTTTCAAACACCACGTCAAGGTCAACAATGTGTATTCTTCAGCCAAGAGATCAACAGCGTGGAACCAGATTTACGGCTCAAACTACATGACAAAACTCAAGTTAGTTGATGATGTAACTCTGGTGGTGATTCTCAAGAAAACGTCCTGGCCATTTTTAACCCCAAATCAATCGAATATGACATTATATTTAGTGTAAATAAAATAAAGCCTACATTTAGGACCATTTAGATTGTGCATTGTGAGATATTTTCAGGAGCACATTTTACACCCCCCCCCCACCAATTCTCATTACCGTAAAGTGTCCGGATGTTTTACTCATACCATTCCCATTGTTTTTAATGATGATTCTCATTACAGTATAGCCATGTTTTACTGTATTACATTAAAAGAAATTCTGTTGTGCAATCATTTATTTATTTATTTATTTTTATTATTAAAACCAGCAAAAATGAAAGGCAGTTTTTGCATTGCGGTAATGAGAATCGGGGGGTAAAATGAGCATAATTGCCATGAATTTAATCTCACAAAGTAAAAAATCTTAAAAAATAAGGCCAGGACATTTTCTTGACAGGATTCATGAGAAACAGCCAGAACTTAATTCGCAGAGATGAGAAATTGATGCACCAGTTTAAAAAGCTTATTTGATGATTTTGATCTGTGCATAGATGTTTTTGTGGCTGGTATGATGGTACAAAGTACACAGAGCGTGGGTAGAAAAGTAGGTAACTAGTAAAGATTTTGCGATGCCGTTTATACTGCGGTAGAGCTGCGCCGCTATTAGTGGGCAGACTGCTTTATGTTATTTTAAAATGTTGAAACATGGAGAAATGTGAAAATACAGAGCAGAATGTGTCCCAATCAAGCAAAGATGTGGGAGAACTTGTTATTATGGAGTGTTAGGAGTCAAAACTGTCCATTTTATTTTAGTTTTACTGTTTTAAGTCTTTTGAACTCAAGTGTTACATAATGGGCACTAATGTCAGACTTCTTCATGTGTTATGAATTATCATATATACTATATATGATAACATTGCTGCATAATGTTGATTAGCACAAAAAGTTATTTAAATGACTAAAAACAGCAACAACAAAAAAATGTGGTTACAGTAAGACACTTGACAGTGGATGGAAGTGAATGGGGTCTTGAGTCTTATGATTTTAGCGTGACATAAATCAGGGATTTACCAACGTTATGTCGTCATGAAAACAAAGTTGTAATATTGTATATAACTTGACACAGATGCTGTTAGTAAGTGATTTTATCACACTAAACCCATGCTTTAATTTTCACCTCGATGGTGGAATGATCTTCACAACCCAACACAGTCTCATGATGACAATGTAATCATTCGTACGAGATGGTGAAATCAAAAGATATCGCACCAGATGGCTCATACGAAAAGGTATGACAACTGTTCCCATACAGGTGAACCATTAACAGAATTTCAGACTGATACAATACAGACATAAAATATTAGCTAGCCTCCGATTCAACACTTTATTTAGGGTTTAGTCGTAAATCGTAATCATAAACACACTCGTTCAAAACCTGATGTTTCTCTTTCATCCGTGGAACACAACAGTGATTTTCATATCAAAATCATGGAAAGGTTTAGGTTTTGGTGAGGGGTTACACTTAGGAAATATGTGTGTGGGGCAAATGCATGTCATATTTTTATGTTGGTGTGATGAGGAGGAGGGCGTGGCCGGCGCTGAATCAGCTGATCAGCAGGAGAGCGAGATAAAGGGGAGCCGGAGATGCCGGTTAGAGAGAGAGACGCACGCGGCCGCATTGCATATGTGTCCGTTTATGTTTATTTTAAGTTGAGTTAAACTAGATGTTTACTGTTCAGCCGGTTCCCGCCTCCTCCTTGCCCATCCATGAACTGTTACAGTTGGCTACACATCCAAAACAAGCTGAGAACTCCTGAATTACTTTATTTGCATAAAAAAAAGAAACAAAAATGAGCACAGAAAGTGAGTAATGCAACAATCCTAAAATACTATGTCGCTGTTACTGATATGCCGATAGACTTCTGATTTGTCGTTGTATTCTGGCACACAACGGACAAAAAAACGTTAAAAATTGTGTACTGTAAATATAACATTTTGATGCAAAATGAGTACACTGAAATGCACGCTGTAATTGACACTTTTCACGATTAGTTAGTTCTGATAGTATCTGTAATTGTAATTTTTTTTCGGATTGAGCAGCTCTAATGCGAGTAAAATTTGCAGTTTTGTACAAGCCAACAGATTTCTTACAATTTTACTAACGTGTCCCGACCTGAACCAAGCCCCTTTTTCTCAACTGTTTTTGAAATTACTCTTTAAAAATACTTTCTATTTTCTATAGTTTGAATTCTCTATTTTCTGACAAAATATTTATTTTTTTGCAAGCAACAAGTGAATTGCAAATACAAAAATGTACTCCGTATTATTCACTGTTGATGAAGCACTTCTTTGTGAATCGCTTTGGATAAAAGTGTAAGTCTCTTTACCCCAGAACACTCAAACTCCGCAGACGGTGGACAACCATCTTCTCCATTCTCCAGCAGAGCGCCCGTACTGTGGACAAAATGACCGAGTCGATCCTTCACAGTCTTCCTAAGACTTTCATACTCCCCTTCCATCTCTTCGCCCATTTCTTCAACCTCACGCGTGATCAGGCACTCCAGAAGCCCCTTGCACTGTCGCAGGGCCGAACGGACGTGACCCACCTGCTCCGCCGTTGTCAAGGCCTCAGGGCAAAGGGCAAGGGTCACCAGGCGCTCACCTTCTGGGACATGATGGGAAAGGAAACTCTCTCGCTCTTTCTGTAGAGGGATGAAGAGCAGTGTTATAACTGTTAATAGAAACTGCATGATAACATTGCCTTTAAAGCAGAAGTGCATCATTTCTGCGCCACCGAACAGAATTGCCAAAATTATGACTATTCAAACAATTTTCCCGAACACTCCCTCAGTCTACCATTGGTCAAACAAACAGATGGTCCCACCCCAAACTCGCACCATTGGTTGAGTCAATGTTCATAACACGAAAGCGCCACATTCAGTGTTTACAAGTTTAGGTGAAATAAACCTACAAATGGCTTATTTATAGTTGACTCTGCATATTAGTTTAGATATGAGAAATAATTTTAAGATTGAAAAAAAATTCCACACTTCAGCTTTAACTGGAAAAGCTGAAATGTAACTAAAATACATTTCATGGCTGATGCACAGTATGTTATAAAATTTTAATCCTTTACAACCAGCCTTTATAAAACATAAAATGCCACTAAACAGCAATAACAATAGACGTCCCAACAAATTTAACAGTGTTAAACGTACTTTAAACGTTAAATTTAAAAATAAAAACTAAGGTCACATCCAAACTAATTCGTTTTCATATTAAAACTCTGTTTTCAGTTTCCTAAAGTCATAGTTTTAGAAAGTTTGCAGTAGCTTACAGTAGGCGTATGACACCGCCCAGCCCCTGGCTCTCTGACGTCCTTCAGGAACATCAGACTGACCTCTCCAACCACCCCACCACCTGTTCCCTTGACCCCATTCCTCTTCACCTTCTCCAGGCCATTTCTCCATCCATCCTACCTGCACTCACACACATAATTAACACATCTCTACTTACAGGCACTTTTCCCACTACATTTAAGCAGGCTCGAGTAACCCTGCTGCTGAAGAAACCTACACTTAATCCCACACAAATAGAAAACTACAGACCAGTCTCTCTCATCCCATTCATGGCGAAAACACTTGAAAGGGCAGTTTTCATGTAATGTTGATGCATGTATCAAATTCAAGGCTCTGATGCTGCATACAGAACAGTCACTGGGTCTGCTCCAGCACACCTAAAATCATTTCTGCAGAGCTACGTTCCCACTAGAAGCATGCGGTCGGGTAATGAGTGGCACCTTGTTGTACCAACACAAAGAGGCACCAAAACACTTTCCCGGACTTTTGGTTTCATCGTACCACGTTGGTGGAGTAACCTTCCCAACTCCATCCGTGAAGCTGACTCACTTTCTGTCTTCAAAAAAATGGCTAAAAACACATCTTTTGCATGAGCACTTAACCAGTCACTCATAAAAAATAAAATTAATTATATATATTCTTGTTGCACTTTAATCTGCCTTGAATATTACTATTCTGATGCTAGTGAAACTGTGTAATACAGCACTTTTCATACCACTGTCTCCTTAAGATGATTCACTTATAATGTATTCCTCTTTTGTAAGTCGCTTTGGATAAAAGCGTCTGCCAAATGAATAAATGTAAATATAAATGTACTGTAGTTTAGAGCTTTTTCGAAACACTTTCCTTCCTAGTGTGGATGAGAGATGTAAACATACACAAAAAATATTTTTAAGATTTACTCATTTCAATTTCATAATTCAATTTGATGAAATTGTGTTAAGTAATAAAAATAAAATATACAAACTCAATATTTAAAATTGTATTAATTTAATTTTGTTAAGCTCTACACAATTCGATGGAATTGAATAAAATTGAAATGTGTACATTTTTAAAATAGTCAATAATAATATATTTTTTGAGTGTAGCAAAATAAATGCATTTTTAAACGAAAACGTATTAGTGTGGACATGGCTTAAATAAACTAAAAAAAAATGTAAAAACGCAGAAATAATTTAAAGTACACAAACAGTCATTGGCCACTTCCACACAAATACGTTTTCGTATTAAAACGCATTGATTTCGATATGTTTACACCTCTCATCCACACTGGAACTGTTTTTCCATCACAAAAACAGAGACTTTCAAAAATGCTTCCTATTACTTCATACTTTGGAAACCAATGAGAAGTTTCCAAATGAAAATGGATTAGTTTGGATGTGACCATAGTGTAAACAGAAATGAAAACTAAACTAAACTTCACAACCTTGTGATGAGGGGAGAGTGGCTGTAATTAGTTATTACAGGAACATCTTGCCCTTTAGAGGAAGATTAGTCATTTTGACGACCCACTCAATGGTTACGGTTAATGCATTTTGTATTGCGTTGCATTCTCCTTGTTCCCACATGCGCCCTCGAACCTGTAATTAGTGCAGCATCCCTCTGAGGGTGATTTAAATGTCTGACACATAAATGCATTCGATGTATCAATTATGCATCATCTTCATTTCCTGTACGTAAATAACATCAGACAAACATTTTACCGGATCCACGTGAACAGTTCATGACTCTCCAGAGGTAATTGGATAAATGCAGGAAGACAAACAGTGGCTGTGTCTCAAAACTTAGTGTGCTGCCTACCTGGACAGCATATTTTTGGACACCTTTGTGACATTCTCAACTTTTTCCAGCTTTAACCAAATTAAATGTCGGTGTGGACTCTGTGGGACCCAAATGGTGCCTCGTGTATCATTTGATTTTTATATTGTTGGCTGGTCTCTGTTGGAAGTTTAATTTTTGTTGGTGTTGCGTCAGCAGCGTAACAGACCTGGGTTCATATTTCACAATTAATCCAGGAAGATTTGGAGTTTGCATTTTTCCCTCTAACATTACATTTTTACTCCATTGATGGTTAGGTTTGCGGTTTGGGGGTACGCTTTATAAAACATGCATTTCTCTTTACTGTATTATACAGCTGAAAACAGCTCATTTCACAACTCGCTTTTGGCGCCACTTTGTGGACATTACACCTGGAAAATGGAGCTCACTTGTGAACTTACAAGCCCAACAACACTTACCGCTTTGACCACTGGGGGGCAGTGTTTTGAATTTCGGTAAACAGACCGATTTTAGCTAAAGAAAAGTCAACCTACTGTTTCCGATTTTACAGTGAGATCAGTCTGTGTGTTTTATAGAATTCTGTGCTAGAAATGATGCTGATGGAAATTACATTTTTAACATTTTTCGAATAAAACACCCAACTCATTTGTCTTGCCAAGTATAATTTCGCAGCTTATTAGATATTTTCACACTTTTTGCATAATTTGGCAAAATTGCAGTTTGACGGAAATGTCGGCCAATAAAAATATTCTGGTCACAAGTGATATTACCCTTGATTTTTCTTTGTTTTTACTTTTTTTTTTTGTTTGTTTGTTTCTTTTTGGTCCACTTGGTTAACAAGTATACTGACTTGTAAAAATCGTTTCTTTGGTGTGGTGTAAATGAAGCTACAACGATGGGACAGATAAAAATAATTTCCTCACATTAAATATTGAAATGGTTTGTGTTTATTTCGCTCTTTATTAAGAGGATTATAATTTTAAACATGTAATAATTTGTATTTTTTATAATGGATTTTCATAGTTTATTATCAAAAGTAGGAAAAAAAAAATTATGAAGGATTAGTAAAATGTTTCCAAGTCTGTTTTAATGTGACCTTCATATATAAAAAAAACATTTGGGACATGAAATGGCCCAAAGTAAAACTACTATACTGTCTGTTTGTCTAGGTAAAATACTATCTGTCTGTCTGTTTAGGTAAAATACTATCTGTCTGTCTGTTTAGGTAAAATACTGTCTGTCTGTCTGTTTAGGTAAAATACTGTCTCTGTTTGTTTAGGTAAAATACTGTCTGTCTATTTAGGTAAAATATTGTCTGTTTAGGTAAAATACTGTCTGTCTGTCTGTTTAGGTAAAATACTGTCTGTCTGTCTGTTTAGGTAAAATGCTGTCTGTCTGTCTGTTTAGGTAAAATACTATCTGTCTGTCTGTTTAGGTAAAATACTATCTGTCTGTCTGTTTAGGTAAAATACTGTCTCTGTTTGTTTAGGTAAAATACTGTCTGTCTATTTAGGTAAAATATTGTCTGTTTAGGTAAAATACTGTCTGTCTGTCTGTTTAGGTAAAATACTGTGTCTGTCTGTTTAGGTAAAATACTGTCTGTCTGTCTGTTTAGGTAAAATACTATCTGTCTGTCTGTTTAGGTAAAATACTGTCTGTCTGTCTGTTTAGGTAAAATACTGTCTGTCTGTCTGTTTAGGTAAAATACTGTCTCTGTTTGTTTAGGTAAAATACTGTCTGTTTAGGTAAAATACTGTCTGTCTGTCTGTTTAGGTAAAATACTGTCTGTCTGTCTGTTTAGGTAAAATACTGTCTGTCTGTCTGTTTAGGTAAAATACTGTCTGTCTGTCTGTTTAGGTAAAATACTATCTGTCTGTCTGTTTAGGTAAAATACTGTCTGTCTGTCTGTTTAGGTAAAATACTGTCTGTCTGTCTGTTTAGGTAAAATACTGTCTCTGTTTGTTTAGGTAAAATACTGTCTGTCTATTTAGGTAAAATATTGTCTGTTTAGGTAAAATACTGTCTGTCTGTCTGTTTAGGTAAAATACTGTGTCTGTCTGTTTAGGTAAAATACTGTCTGTCTGTCTGTTTAGGTAAAATACTATCTGTCTGTCTGTTTAGGTAAAATACTGTCTGTCTGTCTGTTTAGGTAAAATACTGTCTGTCTGTCTGTTTAGGTAAAATACTGTCTCTGTTTGTTTAGGTAAAATACTGTCTGTTTAGGTAAAATACTGTCTGTCTGTCTGTTTAGGTAAAATACTGTCTGTCTGTCTGTTTAGGTAAAATACTGTCTGTCTGTCTGTTTAGGTAAAATACTGTCTGTCTGTCTGTTCAGATAAAATACTGTCTGTCTGTCTGTCTGTTTAGGTAAAATACTGTCTGTCTGTCTGTTTAGGTAAAATACTGTCTGTCTGTCTGTTTAGGTAAAATACTGTCTGTCTGTTCAGGTAAAATACTGTCCATCTGTCTGTTCAGGTAAAATACTGCCTGTCTATGTAAAATACTGTCTGTCTGTTTAGGTAAAATACTGTCTGTCTCTTTAGGTAAAATACTGTCCATCTGTCTGTTCAGGTAAAATACTGCCTGTCTATGTAAAATACTGTCTGTCTGTTTAGGTAAAATACTGTCTGTCTCTTTAGGTAAAATACTGTCCATCTGTCTGTTCAGGTAAAATACTGCCTGTCTATGTAAAATACTGTCTGTCTGTTTAGGTAAAATACTGTGTGTCTGTTTAGGTAAAATACTGTGTGTCTGTTCAGGTCAAACACTGTCTGTCTGTTCAGGTCAAACACTGTCTGTCTGTTCAGGTCAAATACTGTCTGTCTGTTCAGGTCAAATACTGTCTGTCTGTTTAGGTCAAATACTTTCTGTTCAGGTCAAATACTGTCTGTCTGTTCAGGTCAAATACTGGTCTGTTTAGGTCAAATACTGTCTGTCTGTTCAGGTAAAATACTGTGTGTCTGTTCAGGTAAAATACTGTTTGTCTGTTCAGGTAAAATACTGTTTGTCTGTTCAGGTAAAATACTGTTTGTCTGTTTAGGTCAAACACTGTCTGTCTGTTCAGGTCAAATACTGTCTGTCTGGTCAGGTCAAATACTGTCTGTCTGGTCAGGTCAAACACTGTGTCTGTTCAGGTCAAATTCTGTCTGTCTGTTCAGGTCAAATTCTGTCTGTCTGTTTAGGTCAAATACATTCTGTTCAGGTCAAATACTGTCTGTCTGTTCAGGTCAAATACTGTCTGTCTGTTCAGGTCAAATACTGGTCTGTTTAGGTAAACTACAGTCTGTCTGTTCAGGTCAAATACTGGTCTGTTTAGGTAAACTACAGTCTGTCTGTTCAGGTAAAATACTGGTCTGTTTAGGTCAAATACTGTTTGTCTGTTCAGGTAAAATACTGTTTGTCTGTTCAGGTAAAATACTGTTTGTCTGTTTAGGTCAAATACCGTCTGTCTGTTTAGGTCAAACACTGTCTGTTTAGGTAAAATACTGTTTGTCTGTTTAGGTCAAATACCGTCTGTCTGTTTAGGTCAAACACTGTCTGTTTAGGTAAAATACTGTGTGTCTGTTCAGGTAAAATACTGTTTGTTTGTTCAGGTCAAATACTGTGTGTCTGTTCAGGTAAAATACTGTGTGTCTGTTCAGGTAAAATACTGTGTGTCTGTTCAGGTAAAATACTGTGTGTCTGTTCAGGTAAAATACTGTGTGTCTGTTCAGGTAAAATACCGTCTGTCTGTTCAGGTCAAACACTGTCTGTCTGTTCAGGTCAAACACTGTCTGTCTGTTCAGGTCAAACACTGTCTGTCTGTTCAGGTCAAATACTGTCTGTCTGTTCAGGTCAAATACTGTCTGTCTGTTCAGGTCAAATACTGTCTGTCTGTTTAGGTCAAATACTGTATGTCTGTTCAGGTAAAATACCGTCTGTCTGTTTAGGTCAAACACTGTCTGTTTAGGTAAAATACTGTGTGTCTGTTCAGGTAAAATACTGTGTGTCTGTTCAGGTAAAATACTGTATGTCTGTTCAGGTAAAATACCGTCTGTCTGTTTAGGTCAAACACTGTCTGTCTGTTCAGGTCAAATACTGTCTGTCTGTTCAGGTCAAACACTGTCTGTCTGTTCAGGTCAAATACTGTCTGTCTGTTCAGGTCAAATACTGTCTGTCTGTTTAGGTCAAATACTGTCTGTTTGTTTAGGTCAAATACTGTCTGTTTAGGTCAAACACTGTCTGTCTGTTCAGGTCAAATACTGTCTGTCTGTTCAGTTAAAATACTGCCTGTTTAGGTCAAATGCTGTCTGTCTGTCTTTCTGTTTAGGTAAAATACTGTCTGTCTGTTTGTTTGTTTGTTTGTTTAGGTCAAATACTGTCTGTTTAGGTCAAATATTGTCTGTTTAGGTCAAATACTGTCTGTCTGTCTGTTCAGGTCAAATACTGTCTGTCTGTTCAGGTCAAATACTGTCTGTCTGTTTAGGTCAAATACTGTATGTCTGTTCAGGTAAAATACCGTCTGTCTGTTTAGGTCAAACACTGTCTGTTTAGGTAAAATACTGTGTGTCTGTTCAGGTAAAATACTGTGTGTCTGTTCAGGTAAAATACTGTATGTCTGTTCAGGTAAAATACCGTCTGTCTGTTTAGGTCAAACACTGTCTGTCTGTTCAGGTCAAATACTGTCTGTCTGTTCAGGTCAAACACTGTCTGTCTGTTCAGGTCAAATACTGTCTGTCTGTTCAGGTCAAATACTGTCTGTCTGTTTAGGTCAAATACTGTCTGTTTGTTTAGGTCAAATACTGTCTGTTTAGGTCAAACACTGTCTGTCTGTTCAGGTCAAATACTGTCTGTCTGTTCAGTTAAAATACTGCCTGTTTAGGTCAAATGCTGTCTGTCTGTCTTTCTGTTTAGGTAAAATACTGTCTGTCTGTTTGTTTGTTTGTTTGTTTAGGTCAAATACTGTCTGTTTAGGTCAAATATTGTCTGTTTAGGTCAAATACTGTCTGTCTGTCTGTCTGTCTGTTCAGGTCAAATACTGTCTGTCTGTTCAGGTCAAATACTGTCTGTCTGTTTAGGTCAAATACTGTATGTCTGTTCAGGTAAAATACCGTCTGTCTGTTTAGGTAAAATACTGTGTGTCTGTTCAGGTAAAATACTGTGTGTCTGTTCAGGTAAAATACTGTGTGTCTGTTCAGGTAAAATACTGTATGTCTGTTCAGGTAAAATACCGTCTGTCTGTTTAGGTCAAACACTGTCTGTCTGTTCAGGTCAAATACTGTCTGTCTGTTCAGGTCAAACACTGTCTGTCTGTTCAGGTCAAATACTGTCTGTCTGTTCAGGTCAAATACTGTCTGTCTGTTTAGGTCAAATACTGTCTGTTTGTTTAGGTCAAATACTGTCTGTTTAGGTCAAACACTGTCTGTCTGTTCAGGTCAAATACTGTCTGTCTGTTCAGTTAAAATACTGCCTGTTTAGGTCAAATGCTGTCTGTCTGTCTTTCTGTTTAGGTAAAATACTGTCTGTCTGTTTGTTTGTTTGTTTGTTTAGGTCAAATACTGTCTGTTTAGGTCAAATATTGTCTGTTTAGGTCAAATACTGTCTGTCTGTCTGTCTGTCTGTCTGTTTAGGTCAAATACTGTCTGTCTGTCTTTCTGTTTAGGTAAAATACTGTCTGTCTGTTTGTTTGTTTGTTTAGGTAAAATACTGTCTGTCTCTCTGTCTGTTTAGGTAAAATACTGTCTGTCTGTCTGTTTAGGTAAAATACTGTCTGTTTAGGTAAAATGCTGTCTGTCTGTTCAGGTAAAATACTGTCTGTCTGTTTAGGTAAAATACTGTCTGTCTGTCTGTTTAGGTAAAATGCTGTCTGTCTGTTTAGGTAAAATACTGTCTGTCTGTTCAGGTAAAATACTATTCGTCTGTTCAGGTAAAATACTGTCTGTTTAGGAAAAATACTGTCTGTCTGTTTAGGTAAAATACTGTGTGTCTGTTCAGGTAAAATACTGTATGTCTGTTCAGGTAAAATACCGTCTGTCTGTTTAGGTCAAACACTGTCTGTCTGTTCAGGTCAAATACTGTCTGTCTGTTCAGGTCAAACACTGTCTGTCTGTTCAGGTCAAATACTGTCTGTCTGTTCAGGTCAAATACTGTCTGTCTGTTTAGGTCAAATACTGTCTGTCTGTTTAGGTCAAATACTGTCTGTCTGTTTAGGTCAAATACTGTCTGTTTAGGTCAAACACTGTCTGTCTGTTCAGGTCAAATACTGTCTGTCTGTTCAGTTAAAATACTGCCTGTCTGCTTATGTAAACTAAAATACTGTCTGTCTGTTTGTTTGTTTGTTTAGGTAAAATACTGTCTGTCTCTCTGTCTGTTTAGGTAAAATACTGTCTGTCTGTCTGTTTAGGTAAAATACTGTCTGTTTAGGTAAAATGCTGTCTGTCTGTTCAGGTAAAATACTGTCTGTCTGTTTAGGTAAAATACTGTCTGTCTGTCTGTTTAGGTAAAATGCTGTCTGTCTGTTTAGGTCAAATACTGTCTGTCTGTTTAGGTCAAATACTGTCTGTCTGTTCAGGTAAAATACTGTCTGTTTAGGAAAAATACTGTCTGTCTGTTTAGGTAAAATACTGTCTGTCTCTCTGTCTGTTCAGTTAAAATACTGCCTGTCTGTTTATGTAAAATATTGTGTGTCTGTTTAGGTCAAACACTGTCTGTTTAGGTAAACTACAGTCTGACTGTTTAGGTAAAATACTGTCTGTCTGTTCAGGTCAAATACTGTCTGTCTGTTCAGGTCAAATACTGTCTGTCTGTTTAGGTCAAATACTGTCTGTCTGTCTGTTTAGGTCAAATACTGTCTGTCTGTCTGTCTGTCTGTTTAGGTAAAATACTGTCTGTCTGTCTGTCTGTCTGTTTAGGTAAAATACTGTCTGTCTGTTTGTTTAGGTAAAATACTGTCTGTTTAGGTAAAATACTGTCTGTCTCTGTCTGTTTAGGTAAAATGCTGTCTGTCTGTTCAGGTCAAATACTGTCTGTCTGTTCAGGTCAAATACTGTCTGTCTGTTCAGGTCAAATACTGTCTGTCTGTTTAGGTCAAACACTGTCTGTTTAGGTCAAATATTGTCTGTTTAGGTCAAATACTGTCTGTCTGTCTGTCTGTTTAGGTAAAATACTCTCTGTCTGTCTGTCTGTTTAGGTAAAATACTGTCTGTCTGTCTGTCTGTTTGTTTAGGTAAAATACTGTCTGTCTGTTTGTTTGTTTGTTTAGGTAAAATACTGTCTGTTTAGGTAAAATACTGTCTGTCTCTGTTTAGGTAAAATGCTGTCTGTCTGTTCTGGTCAAATACTGTCTGTCTGTTCAGGTCAAACACTGTCTGTTTAGGTCAAATATTGTCTGTTTAGGTCAAATACTGTCTGTCTGTCTGTTTAGGTAAAATACTGTCTGTCTGTCTGTTTAGGTAAAATACTGTCTGTCTGTCTGTTTAGGTAAAATACTGTCTGTCTGTCTGTCTGTTTAGGTAAAATACTGTCTGTCTGTTTGTTTGTTTGTTTAGGTAAAATACTGTCTGTCTGTTCAGGTCAAATACTGTCTGTCTGTTCAGGTCAAACACTGTCTGTTTAGGTCAAATATTGTCTGTTTAGGTCAAATACTGTCTGTCTGTTTAGGTCAAGCACTGTCTGTTTAGGTCAAATATTGTCTGTTTAGGTCAAATACTGTCTGTCTGTCTGTTTAGGTAAAATACTGTCTGTCTGTCTGTCTGTCCGTTTAGGTAAAATACTGTCTGTCTGTTTGTTTGTTTGTTTAGGTCAAATATTGTCTGTTTAGGTAAAATACTGTCTGTTTAGGTAAAATGCTGTCTGTCTGTTTAGGTAAAATACTGTCTGTTTAGGTAAAATGCTGTCTGTCTGTTTAGGTAAAATACTGTCTGTCTGTGTCTGTTTAGGTAAAATGCTGTCTGTCTGTCTGTTTAGGTAAAATACTGTTTGTCTGTTCAGGTCAAATACTGTCTGTCTGTCTGTTTAGGTCAAATACTGTCTCTGTTTTTTTTTTTAGGTAAAATACTGTCTGTTTAAGTCAAATACTGTCTGTCTGTCTGTTTAGGTAAAATACTGTCTGTCTGTCTGTTTAGGTAAAATACTGTCTGTTTAAGTCAAATACTGTCTGTCTGTCTGTTTAGGTAAAATACTGTCTGTCTGTCTGTTTAGGTAAAATACTGTTTGTCTGTTCAGGTCAAATACTGTCTCTGTTTTTTTTTTAGCTAAAATACTGTCTGTTTAAGTCAAATACTGTCTGTCTGTCTGTCTGTCTGTTTAGGTAAAATACTGTCTGTCTGTCTGTTTAGGTCAAATACTGTCTGTCTGTTCAGGTCAAATACTGTCTGTCTGTTTAGGTCAAATACTGTCTGTCTGTTCAGGTCAAATACTGTCCGTCTGTCTGTCTGTCTGTTTAGGTCAAATACTGTCTGTCTGTTCAGGTAAAATACTGTCTGTCTGTCTGTCTTTTTATGTAAAATACTGTCTGTCTGTTCAGGTAAAATACTGTCTGTTTAGGTAAAATACTGTCTGTCTGTTTGTTTGTTTAGGTAAAATATTGTCTGTCTGTCTGTTTAGGTAAAATACTGTCTGTCTGTTTGTTTGTTTAGGTAAAATATTGTCTGTCTGTCTGTTTAGGTAAAATAGTGTCAATTTAGGTAAAATACTGTCTGTCTGTCTGTTTAGGTAAAATACTGTCTGTCTGTTTGTTTAGGTAAAATACTGTCTGTCTGTCTGTCTGTCTGACTCACTGACTGTCTGTCTGTCTGTTTAGGTAAAATACTGTCTGTCTGTCTGTTTAGGTAAAATACTGTCTGTCTGTCTGTTTAGGTAAAATAGTGTCAATTTAGGTAAAATACTGTCTGTCTGTCTGTTTAGGTAAAATACTGTCTGTCTGTCTGTTTAGGTAAAATACTGTCTGTCTGACTGACTGTCTGTCTGTTTAGGTCAAATACTGTCTGTCTGACTGACTGTCTGTCTGTTTAGGTCAAATACTGTCTGTCTGACTGACTGACTGTCTGTCTGTCTGTTTAGGTAAAAAAACTGCCTGTTTACTATGGTTTGACACACAGTACCAGTATTGACAGAATAACATAATAAACGCTGCAATGAAACATTACTGTTGATAGATTAAAGTGATGTTAGTTATTGCCATCTGAAATCCGTTGAATGGCAGCAGGAGTGTCGTCATCGTCGCGTAAATAACGGCTGTTTCTCCATGTATGATCATATACTCACGTAAAGCTCGAGCAGACGCGTGCAGTCGCGGTGCAATAAACGAGCGAGCGCCGCCGCTCTGTCCGCCGCTGATCTCCCCGGGACGGGCGCATCCGACTCCGCTGCTCCCTCCATAGAGTCACGGTTCCGTTATTCCGGTGATACAGAGCGGGCGACGCGCGTGACTGAGCTTTATAAATGACTCGCGCGTTGGAGAGAGCTCGCGTTTGGCCCGCTGCTCCAGTCGTCCGTGGGACACCGTGACAAGCCGGAGGGCGTGTTGACGTCACCACCGGAGCCGGTTCCGAGAAATTAAAAGCACCGGGACGCCCGCCAAATGAGCGATAATTACAAACCACAACAACCGCCTCATCATTCTGTGATCTGAATACCAACCTGAAAACAGCCATTTATAATGATTTTACATTATTAAGAAACCTATTCCAATGAATTAAAACTAAAACAACAATGATTACCTATATAATAATTCATATTATTATTATTTCTTAATTTTTGTGTATGTGTATCATATATAGGGCCATATATACATAGAGTATATATATTTGAGCATATATGTAGCTACACATTCAGATTCTAGTAGCATTTGTAAATATATGTTACATACAGAAATTAAAACTACCATTTTCTTTTAGTATTTAAAATAAATAAATAATATGTTGTATGCACAAGTATGCTTTAGTTTCAGTGAAAACTGAACGTATATTTAATATAGGCCTGTATGTTTTGTTTATTGCCATATATTAGATTTATGAATGGGGTGCAAATAGTTTTATGCAATATAATATAATATTATATAATATAATATTTAATATAATATAATATATAATTTAATATAATATAATATAAAATGTAATATAATATATAATGTAATTTTATATAATATAACATAATATATTATTTAATATAATATATCATTTAATTTATTATCATATAATATCATCATTTTATCATCATCAAATTTTTGTAAACTATTTATATTGTAATTTACACTTCCATTCAAAAGTCAGGACACACTTTTTCTTTATTATATTTTCTACATACTAATAGTAAAGTCATCAAAACTATGAAATAATACAAATGGGAGTATGGAATTGTGACGAGGAGGAGTGCGGGCCGGGCCGTGAGTGCGCACAGCCGGCCCCCAGTCGGCCTTATCCCTCAGCTGATTAGCCCGATTGGGGGCCGGCCGTGCGCCCTGCCCTCCTCCTGGTCACAGGAATTTATGTCATGAGTGACCAAAAATGTTTGAGAAGAACTCATTTGTGTAACTGGACTTTTGACTGAAAACCTTACAGTTAGAGAGACCAAGGGCATAGCAGCCAGGGGGTACGTGGGGACAAATCTTCTTTTGATCACTGATTCAGTGACTAACTCATTTCACACAAGACATCACCAGGTGGCAGAAATACTCAAACCAGCCCATCTGGCACCAACAATCATCCACGTGATTATCTAATCAGCCAATCGTGTGGCAGCAGTGCATAAAATCATGCAGATACGGGTCAGGAGCTTCAGTTAATATTCACATCAACCATCAGAATGGGGAAAAATGTGATCTCAGTGATTTGGACCGTGGCATGATTGTTGGTGCCAGATGGGCGGGTTTGAGTATTTCTGGGATTTTCACACACAACAGTCTCTAGAATTTACTCCGAATGGTGCCAAAAACAAAACACATCCAGTGAGCGTCAGTTCTGTGGATGGAAACACCTTGTTGATGAGAGAGATCAACGGAGAATGGCCAGACTGGTTTGAACTGACAAAGTCTATTATAACTCAGATAACCACTCTGTACAATTGTGGTGAGAAGAATATCATCTCTGAATGCTATTCTGAGACGCGGGTTGGTGCTGTTTTGGCGGCACAAGGGGGACCTACACAATATCAGGCAGGTGCTTTTAATGTTGTGGCTGATCGGTGTAAATCCCACAATGCACAAGCACAGAGTAAAAAATTGTGCACTTGCACAATTGGTATTATTGTCATTGATTAAATCATTTATTCAGTCTTTTATTGTCATGTGTGAATCAGAAGCAAGTGCTCCACAAGATGCCCTTTATTTTGCAGCTAATTTTGCTAAATTTGGCATTTAATTTGCAATACCTGAATCTTTAAAATACTACAAGTATATAACACTTATATATTACTATAATACTTATATCATACTTGTATATTAATGTACTGTATTATATTAATACTGCACTGTAAGTGTTGGGTCTGTGCGAGCCACTTACTGACAGCTGTGCCCGCCCCCCACACACACTTTTACAATGACTGCTACGCCCCTGAGTGAGACAGCTAGTCCTGTCTCACCTGTTATTCTTGTCAAAGGCTCTAAATAGTTACTGTGGTATAAATCCTCTTCTGTCAGCATTAACTTCTTGCTCCAGGGCTACTGTCACTTACGGTATGTTTACTGTATGTTTGTACTGTACATCACTTTGGACATGAAGTATCTGTTAAATAGAAACTAATCCACTTTTATGAAGGATGAGAATCAAGCTGAACTGTTCTGCTTGACCATATTCACATTTTATTATTGTTTGTGTATGTAAACCTCACACAACTCTTTCTGCATTTTACATTTTCAGTGACAATATTTATAGTGTTTCTTAAACATTTTTTCATTGGGGTTCCACTAGATGGCATCACATCCCAACACTAACAGGCCTCTATTCTAATAATGATCATTGTTGGGTTAACCGCAGGTGAGACTAAAGTAAGTACATGAGTGAATTAAATGAATTAAGACCTGAACAGTCTGATGTACAGTATCAGCTTCTGTGCCTTTAAGTCTCTATAAAAGTCTATAAAAGAGAAATTTAAATATTTAATTAATTAATTATTTAAACCTGGAAATAGACAACATTCTTGGATTAAAAACACACACACACACACACACACACACACACACACACACACACACACACACACACATAAATTTTTTTATTTTTTTTAAAAATGTTTTTTTTGTTGTTGTTTTTTTTAAAGATATATTTATTTCAATTTCATAACAAAATTCCATCTAATTGAATTTAATAATCTATAATAAAATAACATCTAAAAAAATGTTAATATTTCAAGTTGTTATTAGTATTATTATTTTTTTAAAAAACATTACAAAATTCAATTAGATTAAACAGTGGTATGTAATTGAATGTGTAAGTCTGAAAAATAGGCTAATATGTTTTTTTTATTATTTATTTATTTATTTATTTATTTTAGTTTTTAAATAAATGAGGAATATTTAAGATTCTGCTGTAGGTGGCTAATCACATTTAAATACATGAGTGTCATTGATCTTGTGAACTCTTTATACAGCCGGTCAGATTGAAGCTCAAATCTTTTTGAGAACATCATTATCAGGTTTTGTTCATGTCAGCTTATCCAACATATTCCTCTCTAAGTTATAAGAACACTATTGTGTAAGCCGAACTCTCTTGCCAGGAATAATACAATGACTCCAGAACATAATTTAAACAATGCATTATAGCATACGTCCACACAAAATAAAGTTGATCATATTATATATTATTTATATATTTATATTATGCTATATTATTATGTATTATTTTGAAACATGTTGCAAACAAAAGTTGTCGGTTTTCGTATTATTTCAAAGCCTGGAGATTTCAAACTAATGTCTGGAACTTAGGATATTGTTTGGTTAACAATAACTTTCTGTGTAAATTGTATAACTAATATGTGCATGTCCTGATCCTAACAAAGCCTGTCGCATGTAGTAGCATAAGAGGGGGCCACAGATATAAGAAAAACACACTACTCTGACCCAGATTCCCAAATATGAACATTTGACCAGTTTGCTGAATAAGAAATTCACCTATACGCACAGACACTCGTCAATATCATCATCAGGTAATTTTACATATGAAGTACCGACATACACTATATTGCCAAAAGTATTCGCTCACCCATCCAAATAATTGAATTCAGGTGTTCCAATCACTTCCATGGCCACAGGTGTATAAAATGAAGCACCTAGGCATGTAGACTGCTTCTACAAACATTTGTGAAAGAATGGGCCGCTCTCAGGAGCTCAGTGAATTCCAGCGTGGTACTGTGATAGGATGCCACCTGTGCAACAAGTCCAGTCGTGAAATTTCCTCGCTACTAAATATTCCACAGTCAACTGTCAGTGGTATTATAACAAAGTGGAAGCGATTGGGAATGACAGCAACTCAGCCACGAAGTGGTAGGCCACGTAAAATGACAGAGCGGGGTCAGCGGATGCTGAGGCGCATAGTGCGCAGAGGTCGCCAACTTTCTGCAGAGTCAATCACTACAGACCTCCAAAGTTCATGTGGCCTTCAGATTAGCTCAACAACAGTGCATAGAGAGCTTCATGGAATGGGTTTCCATGGCCGAGCAGCTGCATCCAAGCCATACATCACCAAGTGCAATGCAAAACGTCGGATGCAGTGGTGTAAAGCACGCCGCCACTGGACTCTAGAGCAGTGGAGACGCGTTTTCTGGAGTGACGAATCACGCTTCTCCATCTGGCAATCTGATGGACGAGTCTGGGTTTGGCGGTTGCCAGGAGAACGGTACTTGTCTGACTGCATTGTGCCAACTGTGAAGTTTGGTGGAGGGGGGATTATGGTGTGGGGTTGTTTTTCAGGAGCTGGGCTTGGCCCCTTAGTTCCAGTGGAAGGAACTCTGAATGCTTCAGCATACCAAGAGATTTTGGACAATTCCATGCTCCCAACATTGTGGGAACAGTTTGGGGATGGCCCCTTCCTGTTCCAACATGACTGCGCACCAGTGCACAAAGCAAGGTCCATAAAGACATGGATGAGCGAGTTTGGTGTGGAAGAACTTGACTGGCCTGCACAGAGTCCTGACCTCAACCCGATAGAGCACCTTTGGGATGAATTAGAGCGAAGACTGCGAGCCAGGCCTTCTCGTCCAACATCAGTGTCTGACCTCACAAATGCGCTTCTGGAAGAATGGTCAAAAATTCCCATAAACACACTCCTAAACCTTGTGGAAAGCCTTCCCAGAAGAGTTGAAGCTGTTATAGCTGCAAAGGGTGGGCCGACGTCATATTAAACCCTATGGATTAAGAATGGGATGTCACTTAAGTTCATATGCGTCTAAAGGCAGATGAGCGAATACTTTTGGCAATATAGTGTATTTAACGTGCATGAAAGTTATTTAAACAGAATTTAGGTTGGTATCATGAAGCTTGGAGGGGCTCGGCCCATAATTACTCTGTTAGATGTGTACAATTAATGTCTTCCACACTGTTGCATAGTGGGTTTTTTTTTAAGCTGTGCTTAAATCATTCAAGATAGCCAGCTAATATTAATTCAAAATATTTTCCACAAATACTGAATGAAGTTATAAAAATAACTCAAACCATTTAAAAAAAAAAAAACATTCAAAGAACATATTTTATTCTCCATTTATTAACAAAAATGGTAGAATATGAATCAATACATTTGCAACTTATTAAAGTCATATAAAACCCCACAAAAACTTTAATTCAGATAAATGTCAAATTCGGCTTGGTCGTTATTTAGTGGTGTGAATTAACTCCAGATAATGTTTCTCTGTTTGTCATTAACTCATGACCGTGAAGCTCACATAACACCAGTTTGCATTACATCATCAACTACATTTGCAAGCTCGTTCGAGTGTGATCAAATTGTGCGGTATCTCGACTGATAGAACGTTGCACTTGTGATGTAAAGGATCAGGATACGAGTCCTGAAGAGCACGCGAGTCCACATGTGAGTACAAAGTCTTTGTTCACACTGCAAGAAAAATCCGATTTTTCCTCAAATCTGATTTTTTTGAGTGACTGTTTAAACTGCAAGTTATATGTGCCCAGATCAGATTTCTTCTGTTCAGACTACAGTCGCTTTTGCTATCATGTCCACATTAGTTGTCATGGTAATACAGAAAACTAGCGCATATTCACCATGCGTGAGATTTTGGCGATGGATGTTTTACCATTGATTATGCTTTTCATGAGGGCAGTGTCCAAATATGAGCATTCTTCACACTTTTAAAAATGGGAGAGGTGGCATATGCAATGTTTGTTGCTGCTAGTGTTGTTGCTGCCTGTTGTAGCGGGGACGTCCTGTATTTTGGCAGAATAACGACATCTCATACGGGACGCCCTTTATCTTGGGGTCCTGTATTTTAGAATAGAGCAAAACATCCCGTATTGAAGGCTTTTTGTCCCGTATTAAATCATAAAAGGTCGGATGGTGAGACAAGAACCTGCATCCTGTGATGGAACGCTTCTCAAGCGTCCCGTATTCGCGTGACATTCAATACTTTATCATGTTGTGGTTTCTCGCAACCGGTATGGGTTACTGCGCCTTAGCGCATCTCTTTGGTTAAGTTAAGCCAATGTCTGTATTATTATAAGAGGTTTACAGTGCTTTTTGTGCCCTGTAATCAGGGACGGACTGGGAAGAAAAGGGTGGGGGGGTTGCTGTCCTTTTCTGCATATCGTTGCCCCCTTCCACGTATCACGGTGCCATTTTGTGGCGCGTTCTGCATAACACGGCGGCCCATGTGGCCCCATTTCGTGGCTGGCACACTGGGAAAAGTCCAGGTTCTCCCAATGGCCAGTCCGCCACTGCCTGTAACATATAAATGACATATGGGTGTGTTTCATTCAGAAGTGATGATCTCTATGCCCTGTTTACATTCCACTGTGAGAGTTTTGTAGGGCTGAAATGTGTAATTAAACAGGCTGAACACAATTTTAAAGTCATTTAATTGAAAATTCTGTTTGTAATGATCCTAATGCATGGCCTCATTATTGTGTTAAATTTGAAGTGCCCTGTGAAGGTATTATTTATGCCGTTCGGAGCGCAGTATGTTTTCTCGTCGCAAAACCTGACGTATAACACACAGCAATCCGATCTGACCGTTCAGACTGAGATGCATTAAGAAAAATCTGATTTTAATCAGATTCCAAACCACCTACGAATGTGGTTTGGATGAGGCTTGTAAAAATGTAATGTGTTTAATGTGTTTCTGTCCTTTTCAGACTACAAAATCCTTTTTGATTTGAGTGACTGCGTCCAAAAAATCTGATTTTTACTGCCTGTGTGAACATAGCCAAAGTGTCATAGAAGCAGCACAAAATGACGTGCTTGTATTTTTCATCTCACATTTGCTTTTTCGGACACTATCGGTTAGCTTTAGGTTTAAGGTTTAGGGTCAGGCGGTCGGTTTTGTTGAGCATTATCCATAAAAACCTCACCTGTTTAAAATCCATTTAACTCACTTTTACTTTTAGCGCCACACGTGGACATTTTACCTTTGAACTTCTGCAATATGTGTCATGAACCACGTAATGTCTTTTTTAAAAGAATTAGCCACAGTCACATTATTTTCATGTGATCGTGCTCTTGAATAAGTGATCATTTTAAAAAAACATTCAAAACACCAAAGCAACCATTACAGGATTGCACTGAATTTTGTTGGAATAAATCATAATGATAGAAATCAAGGAATTCTAATATACCTGGAATTCACCTGCGTGAAGTTGGCCCCCCACCCAATGCAAAACGTCGGCAAAATAGTCTCAATCGTTTGTGCTTCGTTTGTGCCGGTAAAAGTTTCATTTGTGCTGCTTCGGTTTTTTAAACATTAGACACTGAATTACAGGCGAATTATAAATGCTGATATTTATTGAACACAATACTGACAGAATAAAATAGATCACTTAATGGTCACAAAAATCAAATATAGGTTAGTCTCGGTCATTCTGATTACTATATATTCGGCTACTATATTATATATTTCTAAAATAGGTCTCTCTTGTTTTGTGTGTAGTCAGTACGATTTATGAGCAGTGAGAATTTTATTTCGGGTTTGTCATTTCAATCTCTTACCAAAATGTTGGATGAAGATGTTTTAATACAACAACTCCTTCTTATCAATGTTTTTGTAGTCGCTATGGTGTTTATTAAAAACGTATTGGTGTTCAGACAGCAGCAGCTCAATATTCATCTGGTGTCTGTCGGACTCTTTTTCTGTCACTCACTTTCGCTCACGAGAACAAAAGCGCAAATCTCCTCGATGTGAACACACTTTTAGAGTCGAACTGCCGAAGACTTTCTGTCAAGACTAATCATCACATCATTTGTTCAATAAACAATTATGTACAATGTTTTAACACTGTCAGTTACAATATTATTTGTTAACTTCAAGAATAATGGTACAACATTCAAGAGCGCTAAGATTGTCAATGTTTACTGAACAGAAAACTCATTGCTACTACTAATATATGCTAATTACAGTTGCACATGTGACCCATGTTAGTTTTTTAATACATTGTGCATCTAGGGGTCAACATTACCATATTGGTCCTAATATATGATATATTATCCTTATATATTATTACTACATTATATTATCCTTATATTCAGACCAATACAGTAATACATGAAAACAAGTTTATACTGAACATGACATTTTTTGAGTCAGGATTATTTAAGTGGGTAATTATGTTTTGCTTATGCCAGATGCCCAAGAAACCAGCAGTCGACAGATTTCATTTTCACTGTCCTGTGTTCATCAGAAGAGGCCATAGTCCAAAATGTCAACATAGCTACTCCTAATCAGAGCATCTGGACAGAGCTTAGTAAGCAGCTAGAAAACAAGATCACTGCAAACGCTCTATACACTTCTGTTAAATTAAATAGACGCAACATCTGCACTGCTTTAGGGTTTACTCATGAATGTGATCATGAAACAAATGGCAGTAGTGATGTCACAGGGTCTCTTTCACCCAGACCAAAAGATTGCCGGATTTTGATCTTAAAGTTTCATTTCAGAAATGGACTGAATTCATGCCTGAAATGGTTAAATACAACAACAAGTTCTCTAAAACACAAAAAAGGGAATACGCAATTTTAAGCCTGGCATCTGGACACGTGATAAATCATCACATGTTTTTAAGTTTAAGTTTTTAAAGGTCCATTATTTGTGTTAATTGATGTTCGATAGTACACAGTAATTAAATTTCAAAAGTAAAATAATTTTGGCTTCATTCTTAATTTATTGAGTCACGAGTTTCCACATACATACATATATATACACAGGTGCATCTCAATAAATTAGAATGTCGTGGAAAAGTTCATTTATTTCAGTAATTCAACTCAAATTGTGAAACTCGTGTATTAAATAAATTCAATGCACACAGACTGAAGTAGTTTAAGTCTTTGGTTCTTTTAATTGTGATGATTTTGGCTCACATTTAACAAAAACCCACCAATTCACTATCTCAAAAAATTAGAATACATTATAAGACCAATAAAACAATTTTTTTAGTGAATTGTTGGCCTTCTGGAAAGTATGTTCATTTACTGTATACTGTACTCAATACTTGGTAGGGGCTCCTTTTGCTTTAATTACTGCCTCAATTCGGCGTGGCATGGAGATGATCAGTTTGTGGCACTGCTGAGGTGGTATGGAAGCCCAGGTTTCTTTGACAGTGGCCTTCAGCTCATCTGCATTTTTTGGTCTCTTGTTTCTCATTTTCCTCTTGACAATACCCCATAGATTCTCTATGGGGTTCAGGTCTGGTGAGTTTGCTGGCCAGTCAAGCACACCAACACCATGGTCATTTAACCAACCTTTGGTGCTTTTGGCAGTGTGGGCAGGTGCCAAATCCTGCTGGAAAATGAAATCAGCATCTTTAAAAAGCTGGTCAGCAGAAGGAAGCATGAAGTGCTCCAAAATTTCTTGGTAAACAGGTGCAGTGACTTTGGTTTTCAAAAAACACAATGGACCAACACCAGCAGATGACATTGCACCCCAAATCATCACAGACTGTGGAAACTTAACACTGGACTTCAAGCAACTTGGGCTATGAGCTTCTCCACCCTTCCTCCAGACTCTAGGACCTTGGTTTCCAAATGAAATACAAAACTTGCTCTCATCTGAAAAGAGGACTTTGGACCACTGGGCAACAGTCCAGTTCTTCTTCTCCTTAGCCCAGGTAAGACGCCTCTGACGTTGTCTGTGGTTCAGGAGTGGCTTAACAAGAGGAATACGACAACTGTAGCCAAATTCCTTGACATGTCTGTGTGTGGTGGCTCTTGATGCCTTGACCCCAGCCTCAGTCCATTCCTTGTGAAGTTCACCCAAATTCTTGAATCGATTTTGCTTGACAATCCTCATAAGGCTGCGGTTCTCTCGGTTGGTTGTGCATCTTTTTCTTCCACACTTTTTCCTTCCACTCAACTTTCTGTTAACATGCTTGGATACAGCACTCTGTGAACAGCCAGCTTCTTTGGCAATGAATGTTTGTGGCTTACCCTCCTTGTGAAGGGTGTCAATGATTGTCTTCTGGACAACTGTCAGATCAGCAGTCTTCCCCATGATTGTGTAGCCTAGTGAACCAAACTGAGAGACCATTTTGAAGGCTCAGGAAACCTTTGCAGGTGTTTTGAGTTGATTAGCTGATTGGCATGTCACCATATTCTAATTTTTTGAGATAGTGAATTGGTGGGTTTTTGTTAAATGTGAGCCAAAATCATCACAATTAAAAGAACCAAAGACTTAAACTACTTCAGTCTGTGTGCACTGAATTTATTTAATACACGAGTTTCACAATTTGAGTTGAATTACTGAAATAAATGAACTTTTCCACGACATTCTAATTTATTGAGATGCACCTGTATATATATATATTACTAGTCAAAAGTTTGAAAACATTAAGATTTTTTAATGTTTCTGACAGAAGTCTCTTCTGCTCACCAAGGCTGCATTTATTTATTGTATCAAAAATACAGTAAAACAGTAATATTGTGAAATATTATTCCAATGTAAAACAGTTGTTTTCTATCTGAATATATAGTAAACTGTAATTTATTCCTGTGATCAAAGCTGAATTTTCAGCATCATTACTTCAGTCTTCAGTGTCACACGATCCTTCAGAAATCATTGTAATATGCTGATTTGCTGCTCAAGAAACATTCATTATTATTATCAGCTGAAAACAGTTGTGCTGCTTTTTTTTTTTTCTTTCGTGGAAACCATGATACACAACCATTCAAAGGTTTGGGGTAAGTGATTTATATATATATATATATATATATATATATATATATATATATATATATATACATAGTATATTATGTATTATTTTATTTTATTATAATACATAGACAATTCAGTGTCTAATATTTAACCGAAGCAGCACAAACGAAACTTTTACCGACACAAACCAGCACAAACGGAGCACAAACGATTGAGACTATTTTGGGTAAATTTGGAGCATGTGGGGGGGCTGAGTGACCTCAGAATGACCTATAAATATTATTTTAATATCTAAAAAACCAAAGCAGCACAAACGAAAATTTTTACAGCACAAACCAGCACAAACGGAGCACAAATGATTGAGACTATTTTGCCGACGTTTTGCGTTGGGTGGGGGGCCAACTTCACGCAGGTCTGGAATTCTCTATTCATGTGTTGATATTGAGTGTGCTGAACTGTAACAGTGGTTCCTCTGTTAGAACACCTGTGTGACCTGACTAAAATCACCACAACACCTAAAGACATTGAGCAAAAATGACTCTGTAATGTGAAGTAATTTCGGAAAAGGAAAGATCCAGCAGAATATTGTTATTGTAACTTAAGCATCCAAACACTTTTTTGGGCATCTGAATATCCTCATTCTGATCTTCAGTCTCATGCACAAAGAATTCTAATCATAGATAGACAGTGCATCTGCATATCACAACTTCAGATGAATCAGTCAGTCAGGAGGCACGATAAAGCCAAGTCAAATGCTGGGATAACATACGCATCAGTCTTTGAAATACTCATTGAACTCTGATGAGCATTTGCCATCTCTGAAAGCTTATATTAGCTCGAGAACCGGAGGATATTTCCATGCCTTTAATGTAGTGAGCTGATCAACGATTATATTAAAAATATGAAGCAAAATGGCTGCTTTTTTTTTTTTTTTTTAGCTCAACATACCTGACTTATCAAAACCTGACAGTCAGCAATCCACAAACATACATACACACACACACACACCCACCCACACACACACACACTGACACATTCTCTCGCTATGTGTGCTCCATCACGCCACCACACACACAGTATTCGCTCTGATCGAGGGTGTGGCGGCTGTGCAATTTATCTACCAATTTATTTCCTTTAAGAGATTGTATGAATAAATAAATGTCTGATTTAAGAAGGCTAATGTCAAGAAGGCTACTTTGAAACTAGATTGTTTAACTAATCGTAATGTGAAGTAGTTCAGCTACAGTCAAGCTATATTATTTTGAAAAAAGTAGTTAGCTGCACAGCAAGCTACTATCAGAAAATATTTTTACTGTAACTTGATAAAATTGTTTCTTTTTATCTAACACACAAACAATGAGGATGTTAATCAGGGTGACAACATTAACCCTGAACAAATACATTTACAATAAACACATTAAAACAATTAAAAAAGATATTTAACTGAGTTGAAAACAGTGAGGGACAGCAGAATTAAAATACTTTGCCACTCTCAAAAATAAATAAATAAATAAATAAATAAATAAATAACACTAAAAAGATTTTGTGGTGAAGTAAATATAGCAGAAAAGATATAGTAAATATTATTGATGATTGTTTATCTTTACTATGCATCTTCAAGTGTTAATCCTAAAGTCGAAAAACCTGGAAATATTTTTTTTTTTTTACAAGTCAATTAATTAAGTACATTTTATTTAACTTTATGAAGCTAATTCAGCTTAAATTTAATGTTGCATGGTTTTACTTTTTGCCAGTTTCATTTACACTGTTTTCACTTTTGGTAACTTAATTTTCTACTAAAAATTACCCGTTCATACTATTAAAAAAAATAAATAAAAAAAAGAGTATCCATTGATGTTTGTCCTTATGGCATTTTGGTTCTGTTTCTTGTTTTTTTACAGCAATAATGCAAGGTAATATTGTCTCACATGCATTAAAACTTCCACATGACTGTGAAAGCATTTTAAAGGAAAGTCAAATATGTGAAAAGTTTGTATATCATGTTCAGCTCACATTAGATTTGAATGTAACTATATAACTGGAAATGATTTAGTTAGGCTTGCTTACTTTATTAAATATCATGTCATGTACGTCATTATACGGTGTACATTTAAGAAGACGCTCAAGGACCCAAAATAAATGTGTGAATCTAAAGGTGGCATGCTTAATATTCAAAGCAGGATTTGAAAGCAATACTTTTACAACACAGCTATCATTTGGCTTGACAATTTGACATATTTTAAATACACTTCATTAGTTGCATGCACTAATTTTTTTTATGTTTATGGTCCTTTTTGCAGCTTGACAGACATGGTCACCACTTGTATGGAAAAGAGCTACGTAAAGATTCTTAAAAAATGTCTCCTTTTTGATTCCACAAAAGAAAGAATGTCCTTGGAAGAACATTTGGAACAATATGAG